>NC_057388.1:54520032-54568842 GCF_019320065.1 Cervus canadensis
TTGAGGGTAATGCTTGCTGTGGGTTTGTCATATATAGCTTTTATTATGTTGAGGTATGTTCCTTCTATTCCTGCTTTTTGGAGAGTTTTAATCATAAATGAGTGTTGAATTTTGTCAAAGGCTTTCTCTGCATCTATTGAGATAATCATATGGTTTTTATCTCTCAATTTGTTAATGTGGTGTATTACATTGATTGATTTGCAGATATTAAAGAATCCTTGCTTTCCTGGGATAAAGCCCACTTGGTCGTGGTGTATGATTTTTTTAATATGTTGTTGGATTCTGTTTGCTAGAATTTTGTTAAGGATTTTTGCATCTATGTTCATCAGTGATATTGGCCTGTAGTTTTCTTTTTTTGTGGCATCTTTGTCTGATTTTGGAATTAGGGTGATGGTGGCCTCATAGAATGAGTTTGGAAGTTTACCTTCATCTGCAATTTTCTGGAAGAGTTTGAGTAAGATAGGTGTTAGCTCTTCTCTAAATTTTTGGTAGAATTCAGCTGTGAAGCCATCTGGTCCTGGGCTTTTGTTTGCTGGAAGATTTTTGATTACAGTTTCGATTTCCTTGCCTGTGATGGGTCTGTTAAGATCAGAAGAAGAATTATTATCCAACAGAAAACCTCATCCATTTCTACCAAACACATCTGATCCTGCTCTTGCAATAAGGCACTCACATACAGGTGAGCAGTTTGGTCCACATGGAAATTCTGTCCTGATGAAACAGAGGACAAGGATGCAATTCATTAGCCCCTCAGTCCCTTGGTTGGTAAAACCTCCCTTTGTGTGTAACACCATTATCTTTATCATCAGTGTCACCACCTGTCCACAGCAAACATTTTTAATGAAATATACTCTGTGCCCAACATTTGTTGCACTTAAGAGCTTCGCTTGCACCTTCTGATCTAATCCCCATTAAGTAGGACTATCTCATGCCAATGCCCACATGGATTGGGAGGGCGCTATGCAAGTGAGACTGTATTACCTCAAGTCTCATTAAATCAGTTAGCTGAAATACTGCTCCCTTTAGGCACTCTAAGCTTGGCCTTTTGACAAAATTTCAGTTATGCAAGATGAAAAAGTCTGAAGATCTAATATACATTAATCTACCTATAGTTAGCAATACAATACTGTGTCACTGAAATTTGTTAAGAGGATAGATCTCAAGTATTCTTTTCACCACATTAAAAAGAAGGAAAGAAAGAAAGGAAGGAAAGAATTGGTAACTATGTTGGGTAATTGATAATGTTCATTAATTTAGTTGCAGTTATTATTTCACAATGTACATGTAAATAAAAGCATCAAAATGTAAAAATCAAATATACAATTTTAATTTTTATTTGTCAATTATACCTCACTAAAGCTGTGAGTAGGAAGGGGAAAGAAAATTAATTCCTGTTAGCCAGGGCTTTATAAGGATGAATATCAATCCCTGACATGAATTTCTCTCCTTCTGCTTTATTGTTAAGACTTTCTCTAAAGGGACTGGCAATGTAATTTCCTAAAAGATTTCCAGATAGAGAAATTTCAGAACCTCTTTTGGTTTTCAATTCTATTTCTGCCTTTAGAGAAGTGGGAGTTGTTTCAGCTAGTCTGCCTTACAAATTTGATCTGTTTAATAAATTCAGCTCTATGAAAACAAACAAAAAAACAATTATGGACTTTTGTTAATCATTTCAGATATTTTAAAACCAATCTTATATAGGTAGATTCAAGGATACTTCTGTCATAACATTGAATATATCATAGATATATGTCACATTTACAGACTTTACTGCTGATAGAATAGTTTTGCATCTTTATGGATGAAGAGAAGTCTTTTCTTCAAGGAACTAAACTTGGTTATCCTGTTAAAATAGCAGAAAAGACATTATTTTAACTGATCTAGAGTCATAGGACAGAGATCTGTCTATACCTACAAGAACCCCAAATTCGGTTTGCAGCTTCTCTATCGTATATCTTGTCTCTTTCACATCAACCCACAGTTTCTCCTCCTTGAGTGTGACTTCAAAGATTGGGCCCTGAGAAATCTAGTACTTTTACCTGCACTACAAATGCCCCTTGCATTTGCTTTAGTCCTGTCCGCCTCTTTGCAACGCTATGGATTGTAGTCTGTCAGGCTCCTCTGCCCATGGGATTCTCCAGGCAAGAATACTGGAGTGGATTACCATGCCCTCCTCCAGGGGATCTTCCCCACCCAGGGATAGAACCTGCATTTCCTGTGACTCATGCATTGCAAGTGAATTCTTTACCCCTGAGCCACCGGGGAAGCCCACAAATGTTCCTTCAGTTCAGTTCAGTTCAGTTGCTCAGTCGTGTCTGACTCTGTGACCCCATGAATCACAGCACGCCAGGCCTCCCGGTCCATCCCCAACTCCCAGAGTTTACTCAAACTCATGTCCATCGAGTCGGTGATGCCATCCAACCATCTCATCCTCTGTCGTCCCCTTCTCCTGCCCCCAATCCCTCCCAGCATCAGGGTCTTTTCCAATAAGTCAACTCTTGGCATGAAGTGGCCAAAGTATTGGAGTTTCAGCTTCAGCATCAGTCCTTTCAGTGAATACCCAGGACCGATCTCCTTTAGGATGGACTGGTCGGATCTCCTTGCAGTCCAAGGGACTCTCAAGAGTCTTCTCCAACACCACAGTTCAAAAGCATCAATTTTTTGGTGCTCAGCTTTCTTCACAGTCCAACTCTCACATCCATACATGACTACTGGAAAAACCATAGCTTTGACCAGATGGACCTTTGTTGGCAAAGTAATGTCTCTGCCTTTTTTTTTTTTTTTGTCTCTGCTTTTTAATATGCTATCTAGGTTGGTCATAACTTTCCTTCCAAGGAGTAAGCGTCTTTTAATTTCATGGCTGCAGTCACCATCTGCAGTGATTTTGGAGCCCCCAAAAATAAAGTCTGACACTGTTTCCACAGTCTCCACATCTATTTCCCCTGAAGTGATGGGACCAGATGCCATGATCTTTGTTTTTTGAATGTTAAGCTTTACCTACTTCCAAATCATCTAGTTTTCTAGATTTGCACTTAAGAGCTAGTTAAATCTAGTTTCTAGATCGCCACTTCAATCTCTCTTGCTAAAATCAGGAAAATGCCTAAAGTGTATAGCTAACTATCATACATATACACAAAAACATTTCTATTCTTGTTTTGTGTGTGTGTGTGTGCGCACACAAAGTACATGTACCTATGTATGCTTGTGGTGCATGCTTTATATGCATGTATGTAATATAATGAGAGAGAGAATGAGACTAAGAACAAATGAGTAAGAAAAAGCAACTTCTAAAATCTATATCCAATATATTATTTAATTCTAACCCATATAATGTTCAATAGCTTTGCATTATAGTTATACATGATGAGTATCTTTCTAGTTTCAGTATAAATCCCTTTCTTTACTCCAAACAAAAATAACTATCTCTAAATGTTACCCCTAATAATACTAGTCATTTTTATTCAGTGGAAGTTCTAATATATCAATGTGTTATGCTTTGTATTTTTGTATTTCATCAATGGTTTTTAGCTTTTTTTTCTAAGAGGTATGCTGCTTGAATATTTTAATTATGTTTACCAATGATTTTTTTCACTTACTGAGAATACAGAGATGAAAGAGATGAAATATATTCACAAACTTCCTAAAAGTATGACTTAATTATAGAATAGCTGTCAGTATCATGCTTCCTCTTATGAAAGAAGGTAACTATTCTATGCAGATGCTCTTATAAAAACATTAAAACACAAACATTAGAGCAAAAAAAATGAGCTTTGTAAATTATACATTTTATTTTCTGCAATCTAATGGCACATTTAATCTAGCAAATAATTCTTAAATTATGTTTGACTTCCTACTGGAAGTCACTGAAAGGATGTGACTGCTGGTTTGACCCATCTGCTGGGCCCAGGCAACTGAAGGCTCCTCACCCATTCTTCTGTTTTTGGATTTTGTATTCTGTTTGCCTTTCCTACTGTCAGAAGCTCCTCCTAGATACAGCTCTGAGCTAGTGATGTGGTGATGAAACTATCTGACGGGTACGTGACCGAATTCAGTTTAGGCCTTAACATAAACTTTCAAGATTGTGGTAGGCTGGCATGAAGATCTACTTGCCTTGCAACCACCCAAGACAAATCTTTTAAGTTCTCTTGCATATTAAACCTGCCAGTCACTAACCTAGAGTGTCTGCCTCCTTCTTTGGTCCCTACCTTTCCTCTGTGTCCAGGGGCCAGTTTCAGATCAGACCTGGGAAGCTCCTATGGAGGTTGTGAATTAACACTTTTTAATAAAACCAAGGTTTTTAGTAAGCCCCCAAGTTCTTGGTTTACAAATTTATTTGATGTAATCAACTTGGAAAATTTTCCTAGGGAATAAAATTCACTAATTTTGAGAAATAAAGTAGAACAAAATGTACAGTTATATTATCTCTAACCCTTTGTAAATAAAGTACCAGGATAAGAGTGGGTCTTAATCTCCTCATCTTTAATATGCTAGAGTTCTAAAAGATAATAAAATTATTTACTTCCTTTTCTGTTTTAATTCTTGTTTCAAGGAAACATAGTTACATACTAGGAAGAATTTAAGAGGTCAATTAATCCAACTTCTACCTAAAGCTTAATGAGTAATCTCTATAGTATCTCTTCAAAAGCAACAGATTCTGTTTGAAAATATTCAGTGGAAGGAAAATTGGTTCTCTCTTGGATCTCTTGATTGACAATTTTTGTAGGTTATTTTTTTTTTTTTTAAGTGCAACATTCAAACTCTATGAAGATGACTCCAAGAACCCAGATCTTGCTCATAAAAATAATGAGAGACAAAAATGTTTAAGTTATAGAGATTAAACTTGAAAAGAAATGTCTCTAGCCATCTAAGCTAGAAAGATGTTTGTTGAATCTGATGGAGAGAGCTTGTTCTGGCTTGGTGATGAAAGCCTAAACTCATCTCTCAACAGCCTTAATGTCATTTTAGATTTATACAGACCAGATAACAAATTTCTTATATTCTTTCTTAGATATTTAATCTGTTTCCTTCAAAGCAATTGTATGTACAAGCAAACATCTTTCCTTCCATTCTCTAGTTACAGAATCTTAGTTCAAGTGCCATTTCAGCAAGAAACCACATTTGTCTTTCCTTAGGTTCTCCTAAGGGCTTCCCTCGTAGCTCAGTTGGTAAAGAATCTGCCTGCAATGCAGGAGACCCTGGTTTGATTCCTGGGTGGGGAAAATCTATTGGAGAAGGGATAGGCTACCTACTCCTGTATTCTTGGGCTTCCCTTGTGGCTCAGCTGGTAAAAAATCCGCCTGCAATGTGGGAGACCTGGGTTTGATTCCTGGGTTGGGAAGATACCCTGGAGAAGGGAAAGGCTACTCACTCCAGTATTCTGGCCTGGAGAACATGGGCTAAGTCTATGGGGTTGCAAAGAGTCGTACATGACAGAGCTACTTTCACTTTCACTAGATTCTCCACCTTTCTCAGGTTCCTAGCCATAATGCAGTGATTATTGGGGCACAGGGACTCTTCTTTCTGTCATCTTAGCTCTTTCCATGACTTGCTCCTTTCTTAGGATTGTCAGGTTGTTAGAATAGGAAAAAGGAGTCCAAAATGGTGGTGGCTAAAAGACAAGAAAGGGAAAAGCCCATGAAAATAGAACAAAGGAAGGTCCAAGGACCGGAGTGAGGACCTCAGGTAGAACAAACAGCACTCCTGGCTAGCCCAATTTACATAGGGCAGGCCCAGGGGGAGGAGAAAAAACATATAGAAAGAGGAGCCAAAGGGCTGGGGTCTCTCTCCCTCTCTCCCGCTCTCTCTCTCTTCTCTTCGTGTCTTTTGGATTGGCATGCCCTCATGCCTCAAGGATGTATTTTCCTTTATTTTCTAAATAAAACTGAGCTGTAACATGGAGTTGTAACACTGATCTGTCCAAGAGCTGTGACATGCCGAGGACTTTAACGTCTGTTGCTTCAAATTTTTGTTGTGACGAGACAGAACCAAGGAAATTACACACTCCCCTGATACCTATGGTGCCGTGACTCAGATTTAACCTGGCTGAAACAACCTCAGCAGTCCCTGCAAGGAGGAGGCCAAGTTCAACAGGAGCCCAACTTGGTGAAAGCTCACGGTAGAAGCTGAACACAAAGAAAACCTAGTGCAGGGAAGTGACAAGAAGCCCAGCGTGCTAGAAACGGGGACAGCGAATAACGGACTTAGCAGAAGCTCATGTGGCTCAGTCTCAGATTCCAGAAGACCTCTGTTTAAGGTAGGAGGTCATTGCTCCTATGGCTGGAAGGACATATGCCTAACAAAATCTTAATTCCTTTACAATTCTCCTTTCTTGTTTCCTTGAACCCCCGTGAACAGGCCAGTAGCAGTGGGCACAACTGAGGGACTCTGGAGAGGCTACTCCTCACTATGTCCCAAAGGCTTCACTATCTGCTGAGCCCCAGTAGCTGTTACCCAAGTCAGCGGGGGTTCTTCTGTCCTTAATCTTCCTTGTGCCAAGGATCAGGCCGATAAAAATTGTGAGCACAGGTCAGGTATTGAGCAGATTTTCCAGCAGGCTATGAAGGGGATTCTTTGGCACATTTCCCCCACTGCTTTTTCCTCCCATCCTTCAGCTCCTCTCTCCTGGGACTTGAGCCTGGCCAAAACCCATGATGCCTGGCTTCAGGACCTGATGAAGCTCAGGCTCTGATATCTCATTGCAGAATTTCAGTGAGAGACACAGCGATTGGTAAGAGGTGGATTTGTTAGGATTCAGAGAGAAACACACTCAGCAGGGTTTGGGCCATTGCAGAGGGCAAGGGATTTGACCATGGAATTCAGTCAGCTAGTTTTTTCTGAGCTGGGTGAATTCATATGCTAATAAGTGGGAGGATCATCCTACTCAGCCATCAGGAACCACCCACTCCTCCCTCTTTTGACAGTGCCTTGGAGCTGTCCTGCCACCTCTGGGTGTGTCATTTAGCTTACAGATTGGGGATGAAGGTTTACTTGAATTTGACTTGTCATCTTGGACCCAATTGATTTTAATCGGTTTATGTTATACTCTTGTGCTATGTCATTCTTTAAAAAGTTGTGCCCTGTCCCCTTTCCTCCTGTTTCATGCTCATTTCCTGAGCCCCCTCCAGGCCCACAGTGTTGCCTCTACAATCTTCTGCAGGGACAACCAGAAAATAGCTGACCCTTGGGAGGGAAGTACTGTATAATATCCAGTCCCTCTAGATATTCAGGCCTCCATCTTCCATGCTTCCTACAACATGAGCAACATCAGCATCTCTCAGTGAACCTGCTAGGGTGGGCGACAGGCACACAATGCCTGCTGGAAGTCCATCAGTTGGTGGAATCCCTTCAAAGGCAATTGGGCTTCCAGGGATAATGTTTGCCACTTTGGGATTTAGCCCTGCAGGGTGTCTGGGCCCAAACCATTACTACCCCTCTCCTAAAGTTACAACATACCCCCAGATCAAATCTCCATTCCACTTTTATGAAACATCTGGTCTGTTGTCTCTTACCAATTTGTTCTTAAGCCAATTACCAACTCCTACAACCAGAACCCTGCCCCCTTGTAGGGAACATTGCTTCACCCAGCCTATTATTAAAATACTTTAATGCCCCTAACAGGGCCAGATAACCCACTCCTTTGTCATTACTTCTGTTATTACCTAAAGTGGGTCTATAACATGAATTGTTTACCATTGGAGGCACCCTAACCTCCTCTTATGGAGGACTAGGGGAGGAAATAAGTGACTTATAATCCCTTAAAGCAGTAAGAGGACAAGGCTTATGACTGTTTCACCAGGTTCCCAGTCTCAGGGCACAGGCTTGGATTGTTTTATATCATGGTATCTATTCCCATCTCTGGTGAAAAAGCTGGCAATGAGTTAAAATTACAACCCCTAATCCTACTCAGCACTGGTCATGCTGGAGACCTTGGGGACACCCAACTCCAGTCCAGGGTCCCAGGAGGTCAACCTGCCTTGACCTGCCTAGGGATCTTGTCCTCAAAAGGTTGTCATACCTCAACCTGCTTGGGGATCCGCCAGTCCAGGGGTCCGAGGAGGTCGTCATGCCTCAACCTGCCCAGGGACCCAATTCTTGGGAGGCTGACCTGCCTCGACCTGCCTGGTGATTTGATCTCCATGAGGCTGTCATGCCTCAGCCTGCCTGGGGATCTGCACCCTGACTCAGGGACGCCTAACTCTCAGGTTACAACAGTACTAGGTAGGATAAGAAGAAGGCAATGGCACCCCACTCCAGTACTCTTGCCTGGAAAATCCCATGGACTGAGGAGCCTGGAGGGCTGCAGTCCATGGGGTCGCTACTGGTCGGACACGACTGAGAGACTTCACTTTCACTTTTCACTTCCATGTATTGGAGGAGGAAATGGCAACCCACTCCAGTATTCTTGCCTGGAGAATCCCAGGGACGGGGCAGCCTTGTGGGCTGCCGTCTATGGAATCGCACAGAGTCAGACATAACTGAAGTGACTTAGCAGCAGCAGCAGTAGTCTTTAGTGAAATCCCTTTGAACATGTAGCACATTAACTATCAGGCCCTCTAAAGATAACTAGTTTTCATTAGCAGCAGCAGCAGCAGGTAGGATAAGCTTCAGAAAGACTCACCCCTAAGTAAGTCCACCCATGGAAATAGAAGGAAGCCTATTACTTGTGGGACTGTGCCCAATCTCAGTAATAACTCAGAAGCCCAATGAGAACCACATTGACTTTCTGGAAATGCTAAAAGAGGCCCTCCAAAAGTTTACCAATCTGGACTTAGACTCTTACAAGGGACAGGTGATTTTAAAGGACAAATTCCTGTCCCAATGTGCACCAGACATCAGAATAAAGTTACAACAGCTACAGCAGCAGGACCCTGCTGCTTCTTTAGATGAGATGGTCCAAACAGCCACCAATACCTTTTATAACAGAGAACAGGAGAAGGAGGCCAAGGCCCAGGAGAGGGAGAAAAGGAAAGAAACAAGGCATGCCCAGATGCTGGCTGCCCTCCAGGGAAGCCCTGTGGAAAACCCAGAGTCCTTAAAGGACAGTACCTAATCTGTAGACAGGCGGGGCACTGGGCCAAAGACTGTCCAAACCGTGACAAATCTAAAACGGCTTGCTATGAATGCTCTCAATTGGAACATTGGGCGGCACTCTGGCCTTGGGACCCAAGAGTCTCAAGGTCAAGCGCCAAGCCTTCCCTCATGATGGTTCTACAGAACTGAAGTGGCCCACTCCAGCCAGCCCGCCTGTCACAGGTAACCATCACAGGGCTAGAGCCAAGGGTGCAACTGGATGTGAAAGGTAAGTCGGAGAATTTCTTGGTTGACACAGGGGCTACTTACCCTGTCCTGAGCGCCTACTCCAGAGCCTTCTCCTCCCAAACCTGTACCATTTTGGGTGCTACAGGAAAAGCAACTACTAACAGATTCACCCAAGCACTTCTTTTTTGCTGGGATGGACAAATATTTTCCCACCAGTTTCTGGTGGTCCCTGAGTGCCCTACTCCCTTACTGGGAAGAGACATGCTCACTAAACTGGGGACCACCCTTGTGATGGGAAGCTTTTCAGCCCCTAGAGCCCTACAGCTTCTGGTTACTACTGAAGAACCCATTACACACTCTCCAATAGAGAGGGACCAAAAACTATGGGAGGTCCCAGGTATGGTCCCAGGGGACTCCTGGATGAGCCCACCAAGCTGAACCGGTCATCATTAGGTTAGGATCCTACTAGGTTTCCTAACCAGAAACAATATCCCCTCAGAAGAGAGGCTCAGGAGGGACTATAGTCTCTAATAAATAAATTCCTTGCTTGTGGGCTACTGGTCCCCACCAATTCGCCTTGTAACACCCTGATCCTCTCAGTGAAGAAAAAGGATAGAAACTGGCAAATGGTTCAAGATCTCCTGATCACAAATGAAGCTGTAGTCCCCTTCCATCCCACAGTACTCAATCCCTATGTAGTCTTGGGAGAAATCCCACCCAGTGCCAAATGGTTTACAGTCTTGGATCTCAAAGATGCATTTTTTTGCATACCACTGGCTAAAGAATCCCAATACCTTTTTGCCTTCAAGTGGGAGGCTCCAGGAGAAAAACACCAATAGATGACTTGGACAGTATTACCTCAGGGGTTCAGAGATAGTCCCCACCAGTTTGGACAGGCCCTTAGCTGGGATCTCCTAGACCTGGACCTGGGGCCTAATGGGAAAATATTACAATAGGTAGATGACCTACTAATCTGCTCTCCAGGTCAGAAAAATGCCCAACAACAAGTAATTCAGGTTCTAAACTTTTTGGCAGAGAGGGGATATAAAGTCTTCCATGCTAAGGCACAGATTCAAGACAAAGGTCACTTACCTAGGAGTTTAGATTACACACGGGTCCAGGAGGCTGTCCTCTAATTAGGTACAAGGAATCCTCCAGTTTCCTTCCCCCACTACTCAAAAACAATTGTGAGCTTTCCTGGGGCTAACAGGGTATTGTAGAATCTGGATACCCAACTGTGGTCTAATTGCCCAGCCCTTATATGAAAGTTTAAGGGGACGGGATGATTCAATCCCACTGATGTGAGAAACTCCTCAAAAGAAGGCAGAGGTTACACTAAAACAAGCCTTAACTCAAGCATCTGCCTTGAGGTTGCCAGACCCAGAAAAAACATTCCAATTTTATGTCCACGAAAGAGAAGAAATAGCCTTGGATGTGTTAACTCAAAGGTTGGGATCTGAGCCCAAGCCTGTAGCTTACTTATCCAAGAGGCTTCACCCAACCACCCGAGACTGGCCTCCCTGCCTTCGAAATCTTACAGCTATTGCAATCCTGATAGAAGATGCTTTAAAACTCTTTTTTGGGGGCAAACTAACTATTTTTACCAGCCACCAAGTGAAACAACTCCTAAATGGGAGAGGGCATTTATAGATGTCTGATCAAAAAATCCTCAGATATCAAGTAGTATTGATGGAAAATCCAGGCCTCACTATATCCCCTTGTGAGGTCCTTAACCCAGTCACCCTCTCTCTCCTTTCACTCTTGCCTAGAAACCTTGGACCACTGGAAAAACCCCTGAGAGGGATTGTCAGAAGGTCCTCTGAACAATCCTGAGGAAATCTGGTACACTGATGAAAGCAGCTTTTTCTTGGATGGAAAAAGAAGAGCTGGCTATGCAGTAGTCTCCAATTTTGCGACCATAGAGGCTAAACCTTTGCCACCAGGTACTTCAGATCAATTAGCTGAGCTCATAGTCCTGACTCGAGCTTTAGAGCTGGGAAAAGGAAAAAGAGTAGCCGTTTACACTGACTCCAAGTATGCCTTTCTGGTGCTACATGCACATGCTGCTATTTGGAAAGAGGCCACTTGATCACTCGAGGGTCCCCAATCAAATATGGTGATCAAATCCTTAGACTCTTGGAGGCAGTCCATCTGCCCACTGAGGTTTCAGTCTCCCACTGTAAAGGACACCAAAAAGGGAGCATGGAAGTGGCACGAGGGAACCAAGCAGCCGATCAGGCAGCTAAGAGAGCAGCCTTACAGACCAATGACCTAATAGGGGTTGCCACCCTAGTTCCACAGACTAATTTGCCAGAAACTCCTTCATATACTGAAGGTGAGACTCTTAAAGCTAAGAGTGAGGGCTTTCAAGAAGATCATATGGGGTGGTTCCAAAAGGAGGGGCTCCTTTTTCTGCCTGGGAACCTCCAATGGAAGTTGGTTAACTCCTTACATGCCACCACTCATTTAGGAGAAGAGGCCCTCCAAAGATTACTAGAAAGGTCCTTCAGAAGAATAGGCCTCCAAACAACTATAAGGCAAGTGGTCTCCACTTGTCCCACTTGCTAATTAAACACCCCCCAAGGAGCTGGAAGACCGCAGTTGGCTCAACCTGTCCAATGATGTGGGACCTACCCAGGAGAGGACTGGTAGATGGACTTCACCCAGATGCCAATTTCTCAAGTGTATTAATACCTGTTAGTCATAATAGATCCATTCACAGGATGGATTGAAGGTTTTCCCACCTGGACTGAGGCTGAGGAGGTGGTAAAAAAAAACTGCTCCATGAAATCATTCTGAGATTTGATCTGCCCAGTTCAGTTCAGTTCAGTCACTCAGTCGTGTCCAACTCTTTGCAAACTCATGAATTGCAGCACGCCAGGCTTCCGTGTCCATCACCAACTCCCGGAGTTTACTCAAACTCATGCCCATCGAGTCGGTGATGCCATCCAGCCATCTCATCCTCTGTTGTCCCCTTCTCCTCCTGCCCCCAGTCCCTCCCAGCATCAGGGTCTTTTCCAATGAGTCAACTCTTCACATGAGTTGGCCATAGTACTGGAGTTTCAGCTTCAGCATCAGTCCTTCCAATGAACACCCAGGACTGATCTCCTTTAGGATGGACTGGTTGGATCTCCTTGCAGTCCAAGGGACTCTCAAGAGTCTTCTCCAACACCACAGTGCAAAAGCATCAAATCTTCAGAGCTCAACTTTCTTCACAGTCCAACTCTCACATCTATACATGACCACTGGAAAAACCATAGCCTTGACTAGATGGACCTTTGTTGGCAAAGTAATGTCTCTGCTGTTTAATATGCTATCTAGGTTGGTCATAACTTTCCTTCTAAGCAGTAAGCATCTTTTAATTTCATGGCTTCAATCACCATCTGAGGTGATTTTGGAGCCCCCCAAAATAAAGTCTGACACTATTTCCACTGTTTCCCCATCTATTTGTCATGAAGTGATGGGACCAGATGCCATGATCTTAGTTTTCTGAATGTTGAGTTTTAAGCCAACTTTTTCACTCTCCTCTTTCACTTTCATCAAGAGGCTCTTTAGTTCCTCTTCACTTTCTGCCGTAAAGGTGGTGTCATCTGCATATCTAAGGTTATTGATATTTCTCCCAGCAATCTTGATTCCAGCTTGTGCTTCTTCCAGTCCAGCGTTTCTCATGATGTACTCTGCATATAAGTTAAATGAGCAGGGTGACAATATACAGCCTTGACGTACTCCTTTTCCTATTTGGGACCAGTCTGTTGTTCCATGTCCAGTTCTAACTGTTGCTTCCTGACCTGCATACAGGTTTCTCAAGAGGCAGGTCAGGTGGTCTGGTATTCCCATCTCTTTCAGAATTTTCCACAGTTTATTGAGATCCACACAGTCGAAGGCTTTGGTGTAGTCAATAAAGCAGAAATAGATGTTTTTCTGGAACTCTCTTGCTTTTTTGATGATCCAGCGGGTGTTGGCAATTTGATCTCTGGTTCCTCTGCCTTTTCTAAAACCAGCTTGAACATGTGGAAGTTCACAGTTCACTACTGACGAAGCCTGGCTTGGAGAATTCTGAGCATTACCAGAAGCACGCCAGCTGTGACGGACCGCGCAGAAGCATGGCTATGAGGAGCTACCCTTCGTCCAAAGTCAGGGGTGACGACCGAAAGCACCAGGCTGCGACAGTGCAGGAGTGGCCGAGATGAGCTACCCCATGCCCGAAGTTAGGGGCGGCGGCCGAGAGGAGCAAGTCCACCAAGGTAAGGAGCATCGGCTGCGCTTTGCTAGAGCAGCCATGAAGAGATACCCCACGTCCAAGGTAAGAGAAACCCAAGTAAGACGGTAGGTGTTGCGAGAGGGCATCAGAGGGCAGACACACTGAAACCATAGTCACAGAAAACTAGCCAATCTGATCACACAGACCACAGTCTTGTCTAACTCAATGAAACTAAGCCATGCCATGGTGGAGAGGTATGAAAGAATGTGGTCCACTGGAGAAGGGAATGGCAAACCACTTCAGTATTCTTTCCTCGAGAACCCCACGAACAGTATAAAAATGCAAAATGATAGGATACTGAAAGAGAACTCCCCAGGTCGGTAGGTGCCCAATATGCTACTAGAGATCAGTGGAGACATAACTCCAGACAGAATGAAGGGATGGAGCCAAAGCAAAAACAATACCCAGCTGTGGATGTGACTGGCGATAGAAGCAAGGTCCGATGCTGTAAAGAGCAACATTGCATAGGAACCTGGAATGTTAGATCCATGAATCAAGGCACATTGGAAATGGTCAAACAGGAGATGGCAAGAGTGAATGTCAACGTTCTAGGAATCAGCGAACTAAAATGGACTGTAATGGGTGAATTTAACTCACAAGACCGTTATATCTACTACTGTGGGCAGGAATCCCTTAAAAGAAATGGAGTAGCCATTATGGTCAACAGAGTCCAAAATGCAGTACTTGGATGCAATCTCAAAAATGACAGAATGACCTCTGTTCATTTCCAAGGCAAACCATTCTATATCACGGTAATCCAAGCCTATGCCCCAACCAGTAATGCTGAAGAAGCTGAAGTTGAACAGTTCTATGAAGACCTACAAGACCTTTTAGAACTAACACCCCCAAAAATGTCCTTTTCATTATAGGGGACTAGAATGCAAAAGTAGGAAGTCAAGAAACACCTGGAGTAACAGGCAAAACTGGCCTTGGAGTACAGAATGAAGCAGGGCAAAGGCTAATAGAGTTTTGCCAAGAGAACACACTAGTCATAGCAAACACCCTCTTCCAACAATACAAGAGAAGACTATACACATGGACAACACCAGGTGGTCAACACTGAAACCAGATTGATTCTATTCTTTGCAGCCAAAGATGGAGAAGCTCCATACAGTCAGCAAAAACAAGACCAGGAGCTGACTGTGGCTCAGATCATGAACTCCTTATTGCCAAATTCAGACTTAAACTGAAGAAACTAGGGAAAACCACTAGATCACTCAGGTATGACCTAGATCAAATTCCTTATGATTATACAGTGGGAGAGAGAAATAGATTTAAGGGACTAGATCTGATAGACAGAGAGCCTGATGAACTATGGATGGACGTTCGTGACATTGTATAGGAGACAGGGATCAAGACCATTCCGATGGAAAAGAAATGCAAAAAGGCAAAATGGTTGTCTGAGGAGGCCTTACAAATAGCTGTGAAAAGAAGAGAAACAAAAGCAAAGGAGAAAAGGAAAGATATTCCCATTTGGTCTGCCCAGGTCATTACAAAGTAACAGTGGGACATCATTTACTTCTAAGGTCACCCAAGGGATCTCTAAAGCATTGGGCATTACTTACTATCTCCATTGTGCCTGTAGACCTCAGTCTTCAGGAAAAGTAGAAAGAGGCAACCAATTCTTAAAATCAATGATAAAAAAGATAACCCAGGAGACCTCCCTGGGATGGAAGGAAGTTTTAGCAATAGTTCTCCTCCACACCCATATTGCCCCTAAGGAACAGGTTGGTCTTAGTCCTTATGAGATGCTAGATGGGAGACCTTTAGTTTATGTCAATAACTTCTTCTTAGATCCAGAGGCTCAGAACCTCCAGTCTTATATCATGGGCATTGCTCAATTCCAACAGGATATACGCTTGTGGGGTGTGAACCAGGACCCAAAAGATTCTAAGGAATCACTGCTATATGCTCCAGGGACTCAAGTCCTAATTAAAGTCTGGAAAGGTGGGTCCCCAAAGGCTCAACTCCAGCCCACATGGAAGGATCCCTAGCCTGTAATACTTTCTACCCCCACAGCAGTCAAGGTACCAGGACATGACTCCTGGATTCACTATTCACGAATCAAGCCATGGAAGAAAACAGAAGAGGACGCTCAATACACCTGTGAGCCCCTGGGAGATCTCAGATACCTATTCAGAACTACAAATGAGTGTCATTCTAATGAACACCTCCAAAATCTAGTTTCTGGGGATAAGATTTCTCAGGACATCTCTAAAGAGCCAACACAGCTTGTCAGGGGTTGAACTCCAAAACAGAGAGGAGATAGATCTTCTGATTCCTAACAAGGAGGGACTTGACCCATCCTGGTGATGGAAATTTGGAGTTGGCTAATGCCCCTACTAGTCCTTGTTATGCCATATTGATGCTGCGTGTGATTGCTCCATGTATTATCATTTATTTAACCCCTTTTGTCTCTGTCCAGGTCAACAAGCTACAACATTCAGTGCCAGTTCAACAAGGATGTGTGAAACTATAGCCGACCATGGAAAACATCACTCATCCTTAGATGGACACTGCTATAAGGACTCTGAGGGCCTGAGACTAGCAATAGAGGGAGGCCCAAACCTCTCGCCATCCCAGATCAGCAGGAAGTAGCCAGAAAGACCTTGACACCCCTATTCCCAAAGAATTGGGCCTCCCATCTCTTGAGGGGCGAATGTCAGGTAATTAGAATCAGAAAAAGGAGTCCAGAATGGTGGTGGCTAAAAATCAAGAAAGGGAAAAGCCCATGAAAATAGAAAAAGGAAGGTCCAAGGACTGGAGTGAGGACCTCAGGTAGAACAAACAGCACTCCTGGCTAGCCCAGGTTACATAGGGCAGGCCAGGGGGAGGAGGAAAAACATATAGAAAGAGGAGCCAAAGGGCCAGGGGCCTCTCTCCCTCTTTTCCTTCCCTCTCTCTGTCTCCTATTCCCCTGCTCTCCCTCTCTCGCACTCTCCTGCTCTCTCTCTCCCATTCTCTCTCTCTCTCCTCTTCGCATCTTTTGGGTCAGCATGCTTGGGTCGGCATGCTCTCATGTCTTGAGGATGTAGTTTCCTTTACTTTCTAAATAAAACTGAGCTGTAGCATGGACATGTAACACTGATCTGTCAGAGAGCTGTGACATGCCGAGGACTTTAACGTCCATCCCTTCAAATTTTTGTTGTGATGAGACAGAACCGAGGAAATCACACACTTCCCTGACAGGATAAATGATCAGTTACATCAAACAGAAAGTCTTTATCTCTTCTCTCAGGGCTGGTCTTGTACTGAGCTGTGTCTCCTAATTTTGATGAACAGAAGTGTTTTCAGAAAGATTCCTCCTGCTGTTGCTTAGAGGGTTTAGGCAAATATTTTTGATCCCCTTTAATTTCTGTTATCTATTTAAACTCTCAAAGAAAGAACCATGTTGGTTTAAATAGTGAGCAATCAGAAAAGCATGACCAAATCAGGGAGATTCTTCATGCTACTACTACATAGGCCAGCCTCAAGACTGATCACTCTCAGCTTAGCGGTCCAGGCCTGGTTCAGCCTGTAGCCTCAGGGTAAAGTTCATGTCAAGGTTCACATGGTGTGTATCATGTATCACATGCTCTGACTTATAAAGGTAATGAACCCCTCAGAATAAGGGAGGGGCCATGTCACTAGCCAATGGTTTGCATGGCATATTGAATATAAACATAACTACCAATAAAATAAGACAAGGAAATATCAGGTAACTTGCACATGGCTTGTTATATGTCAAAAGAGTTTAGAGAAATAAGAAGGTAAGTGTTACATTCAGTAAAAAAAAATATTTTTAGGTGGAAAAAAAATTACAACACAGGAAAGAACAATAGGGCCCTGGCAATGGCATGAAAGCAGAAATGAGCAAGATAAATGTGGGGTGGCTGGAAGGGTTTAACTATATTGATTAGTTTCTACAAAGGACTGCTAGGGCCCCAGGAATTCAACTAATGGCTCCTATTCAAGCTTTGTTGTTGTTTAGTCACTAAGTTTATAGGTTGTTTAGTCACTTTTGTGATCCCACTGATATTTAAGCTTTAGGCATCAACTAAAATGTACATTCTCATTCAGAGTGGCTTTCTGTGACTACTGATTCTCAAGGAGATTCATAACATTTTCCACTCTTAAACCAGTCTGTTTTTCTTTTCTCCTCTGTAGCATTTATCAAATATTGCAATATTGATTTACTGTTGTACTTATTGGTTTGACACAGTGGCTAAGTATATTGATCTGGAGAGTGATTGCCTGGATTTCAAAACTGGTTCTGCCACTCACAAGCTTTGTGACCTTGGGCAACAGTCTCTGTATCTTAGTTCCCTTATCCATACACTGGAAATAAAAATATTGTTCCACATTGAGTCATTTTGAAAGCAAAGAAAAATATATACATTTAAAAAATATTTTATATGTTTATACATTTTAAATTTTTTTTTATAAAATATTAACCTAATGCCTAATAAGAAGAGCAGATAAATAGCTTCAGAAGGAATGAAGAGGCTGAACCAAAGTGGAAACTATGCCAGTTGCAGTTGTGGGTGTGTCTGGTGGTGAAAATAAAGTCTGATGCTATATAGAACAATACTGCATAGGAACGTGGTAAGTCAGTTCCATGAATCAATGTAAATTGGAAGCAGTCAAACAGGAGATAGCGAGTGATGGCAACATTGACACTTTAGGAATCAGTGAACTAAAATGGATAGGAATGGGCAAATTTAGATGGCCATTATATCTACTACTGTGAGCAAGAATCCCTTAGAAGAAATGGAGTAGCCTTCATAGTCAATACAAGAGTCTGAAATATAATAGTTGGGTGAAACCTCAAAAATGACAGAATGATCTTGGTTCATTTCCAAGGCAAATCATTTAGTATCATGGTAATCCAAGTATTTAACCCAACCAATCATGCTGAAGAAGCTGAACTTGAACAATTCTATAAAGATGTACAAGACCTTCTAGAACTAACATCAAAACAAGATGTCCTTTTCATCATAGGGGACTGGAATGCAAAAGTAGGACGTCAAGAGATAACTGGAGTAATAGGCAAGTCTGGCCTTTGGAGTACAGAATGAAGCAGGGCAAAGGCTAACAGAGTTTTGCTAAGAGAATGCACTGATCATTGCAAATGCCCTCTTCCAACAACACAAAAGATGACTCTGCATGGACACCAGATGGTCAATACCAAAATCATATTGATTATATTCTTTGTAGCCAAATATGGAGAAGCTCTGTGCAGTCAGCAAAAGCAAGACTGGGAGCTGACTGTGGCACAGATCATGGGCTCCTTATTGCAAAATTCAGACTTAAATTGAAGAAGGTAGGGAAAACCATTAGGCCTTCGGGTATGGCCTAAGTTAAATCCTTTATTATTATACAGTAGAAGTGACAAATATATTCAAGGTATTAGATCAGAGACAGAGTGCCTAAAGAACTATGTACAAAGGTTTGTAACATTGTACAGGAGGCTCTGATCAAAATCATCCCCAAGAAAAAGAAAAGCAAAAAGGCAAAATGGTTGTCTAAGGAGGCCTTACAAGGAGCTGAGAAAAGAAAAGAAGTGAAAGGCAAAGGAGAAAAGGAAAGATACAGTCATTTGAATGCAGAGCTCCAAAGAATAGCAGGGAGAGATAAAAATGCCTTCTTAAGTGAACAGTGCAAAGAAATAGAGAAAAATAATAGAATGGGAAAGACCTGAAATCTCTAAGAAAATAAGAGATACCAAGGGAACATTTCATACAAAGATGGACACAATAAAGGACAGAAACAGTATGAATCTGACAGAAACAGTATGAATCTAACAGAAGCAGAAGATATTAAGAAGAGGTGGTAAGAATACATAGAACGATAAAAAACAGGTTTTAATGACCCTCACGACCACGATGGTGTAGTCTCTCACCTAGAGCTAGACATCCTGGATTGTGAAATCAAGTGGGCCTTAGGAAGCATTATTACAAAAAAAGCTAGTGGAGGTGATGGAATTCTACCTGAGCTATTGTAAATCCAGAAGATGATGGTGTTTAAGTGTTGCACTCATTATGTCAGCAAATTTGGAAAACTCAGCAGTGGCCACAGGACTGGAAACAGTCAGTTTTCATTCCAATCCCAAAAAGGTAATGTCAAAGAATGTTCAAACTACCCCACAATTTCACTCATTTCACTCATGCTAGCAAGGTAATGCTCACAATCCTTCAAGCTAGGCTTCAACAGTAAGTAAATTGAGAACTTCCAGATGTGCAACCTGGATTTAGAAAAGGCAGAGGAACCAGAGATCAAATTGCCAACATCCATTGGATCATAAAAACAAGGGAATTACAGAACATCTACTTTGCTTCCTTGACTACACTAAAGCCTTTGACTGTGTGGATCACAGCCAACTGTGGAAAATTCTTTAAAAAAATGGGATTACCTGACTGCCTTACCTACCTCCTAAGAAACCTGTATGCAGGTCAAGAACTAATAGTTAGAACTGAACATGAAACAATGGACTTTTTCCAAATTGGGAAAGGTGTACATCAAGGCTGTATATTGTCACCTTGCTTATTTAATTTATATGCAGAGTACATCATGCAAAATGCTGGACTCAATGAAGCTCAAGCTGGAATCAAGATTGCCAGGAGAAATATCAATAACCTCAGATATGCAGATGACACCACTCTAATGGCAGAAAGTGAAGGGAAACTAAGAGCCTCTTGATGAAATTGAAAGAGGAAAGTGAAAACCTGACTTAAAACTCAGTGTTCAAAAACTAAGATCATAGCGTCCAGTCCTATCACTTCACTGCAAATAGATGGGGAAAAATTGGGAACAATGACAGAATTTATTTTCTTGGGCTCCAAGATCACAGAAGATGGTGACTGCAAACATGAAATTAAAAGACATTTGCTCCTTGGAAGAATAGTTATGACAAAGCTAGACAGCAGAAATATCACTTTGCCAACAAGGTCCATATAGTCAAAGCTATGGTTTTTCCAGTAGTCATATATGGATGTGAGAGTTGGACTATAAAGAAGGCTGAGTGGCAAAGATTTGATGCTTTCAAACCGTGGTGCTAGAGAAGACTCTTCAGAGTCCCTTGGACAGCAAGATGATCAAATCAATCAATCCTAAAGGAAATCAACCCTGAATATTCACTGGAAGAACTGAGGCTGAAGTTGAAACTCCAATACTTTGGTCACCTGTTGTGAAGAACTGACTCATTAGAAAAGACTCTGATGCTAAGAAAGATTGAGGGCAAGAGGAGAAGATGGTCACAGAGGATGAGATGGTTAGATGGCATCAGTGACTCAATAGACATGAGTTTGAACAAATTCCAGGAGATAGTGAAGGACAGAGAAGACCGGCGTGCTGCAGTCCTTGGGGTCACAAAGAGTTCGACATGATTTAGTGACTTAATAACAACAATATACTATATGAACAGAAAATAACAAATGTTGGCAAGGATGTGGTAGAAGTCTGTGCACTACTGGTAGGAATGTAAACCAGTAGAGACACTGTGGGAAAAATAACATGATTGTCCCTCAATAATTAAAAATAGAATTACAGTATTTCAGGAATCCCACTTCTGAGTATATGCACCAAAGATTTAAAATCTAGGTCTCAAAGAGATATTTGTATACCCATGTTCATAGCAGCATCATTCATAATAGCCAAAATGTGGACGCAAACCAAGTACTCACCTACAGATGAATGGATAGTGAAATATGGTGTGTGTGTGTGTGTGTGTGTGTGTGTGTGTGTGTGTGCAATGAAATATTATTCAACCTCAAGAAGGAAGAAAATTAGGGCATATTGTACAGTGTGGATGAATCTTGGGAACATTTTGCCAAGTGAAGTAAGCCAGCCACAAAAATATAAGTAATTTTTTATTCCACTTATATGAGAAGCTTAGAGCAATCAAAATCAAAGAGAGAGGAATGGTGGTTTCCAAGGGCTGAAAGGAGAGGGGAATGGGAACTTATTTTATAGGCATAGAATTTCAGATTTTCAGGATAAAAAGAGTTCCACACATGTAATGGCAGCCCACTCCAGTATTCTTGCCTGGAAAATCCCAGGGATGAAGGAGCCTAGTAGGCTACTGTCCATGGGGTCGCAGTGAGTCAGACAGACTGAGCGACTTCACTTATAGCGGTTATGGTAGCACAGCACTATTAATGTTTAACGTCACTGAAGTGTCCACTTAAAAATGGTTAAGATGGTAAATTTTATACACAGTTTACCACACTAAAAAACAACGGACAAAAATACAGTTAACCCTTCAAAAGCATGGATTTGAACTGCAGGGGTTCAATCGTAACGTTTTCCAATAGTAACTACTACAAGTAGTTTAATGGCTATACTCCAATATAAAATGAAAAGTTAAAAAAATACTCCAGTACGACATGATCTTAATTTGGTTGAATCTGCAGATGTAGAACTATGGACATGGAGGAACCGCAGATGCTATGTGGTCGCTGTAAGTTTTATGAGGATTTTCAACTACACGGAGGATTGGTATTTCTAACCCTGTGTTGTTCAAGGGTCAACTGTAGATATAAATAACTCTAGGAGCAATAAGATATATTTAAATAACTAGGGAAAAAGAGACTACAGGGACCTAAATTTCACTCTGATCAAATAAAACATGCACATAACTTTTCTTTATAACAAGGTACTGAAAATGCTACTATATTGAATGCTAGGTAGAGTATCACACAGGAGCTGCTTCCAAGGACTAAGAGAGAGTATGAGGGGAAGGTTAAATGCACTAAACCTTTGTTCCACTCAAAGAGTGACACCAAACTTAGTCACTGATGGGTAATATTTGTCCTAAGTATTGATGAATAATGACAAAGTTTCTAATAGAATACTAATATGAGTTAAAATAACAATACTTATTCCGTCCTCTATCCAGACACAAACTTAAACTCTCATAGACTAGTTGCTCACTTGCTCTCTTCTTCAAATTATAAATACTTAATATTTTGTTTAAAATATCTGAATATATATATTATAGCTATATTATGATCACAGGCTCATATTATATCTTTAATTTATAGATGAAAAAATAGAGATTACTCTTAAAAATCACTAGTTCTTTGATGAATGAAGGTGGTAAAAAAAATCTAGTAGAGATGTTAGGGGATTTGTTTTAATAACTAGAAAAGAGTTATAATTTCTGAAACAATAGTGATATGAAATTAAGAACAAAATGTACTTCAAAATTTTTTCAATAAATTTCAAAATATTCTGAAACATTTGGCTTCAACTATTCACTTGTTTAGAATATTTTATAGACAGACCATAGAGATGCACATCAGTTCAAACTTAGGTCAAAATAATACAAATTTTTAAACTGGTTATTTGAGAATTGATGAGACTTCATGGCTGGAGCAGAATAAGCAGAAACTATGTCTGCCATTGACCAAAAAGGCCTGAATATTTTCTTTCATTTCATTTCGGTTCAGTTCAGTCGCTCAGTCGTGTCTGACTCTTTGCGACCCCATGAACTGCAGCACGCCAGGCCTCCCTGTCCATCACCAACTCCTGGAGTTTACCCAGACTCATGTCCATTGAGTCAGTGATGCCATCCAACCATCTCATCCTCTGTTGTCCCCTTCTCCTCCTGCCTTCAAGGTTCTAACATCAGGGTATTTTCAAATGAGTAAACTCTTTGCATCAGGTGGCCAAAGTATTGGAGTTTCAGCTTCAGCATCAGTCCTTCCAATGAATATTCAGGACTGGTCTCCTTTAGGATGGACTCGTTGGATCTCCTTGCCATCCAAGGGACTTTCCAGAGTCTTCTCCAACACTACAGTTCAAAAGCATCAATTCTTTGGCACTCAGCTTTCTTTATAGCCCAACTCTCACATCCATACATGACCACTGGAAAAACCATAGCCTTAACTAGACAGAACTTTTTTGACAAAGTAATGTCTCTGCTTTTGAATATGCTGTCTAGGTTGGTCATAACTTTCCTTCCAAGGAGTAAGCATCTTTTAATTTCATGGCTGCACTCACCATCTGCAGTGATTTTGGAGCCCAGAAAAATAAAGTCAGCCACTGTTTCCACTGTTTCCCCATCTATTTGTCATGAAGTAATGGGACCAGATGCCATGATCTTAGTTTTCTGAATGTTGAGCTTTAAGCCAACTTTTTCACTCTCCTCTTTCACTTGCATCAAGATAAAGCTTCTTCCTACCTCTGCCTCTATTGATCCTTTTCTTAGAACATTTACTTTAGAAAACTTGTCATTGTCAATTCTTTCTCTGCTCCTTTAAAAAAAAAATCTTGCCAGTTTTATAACCCAGAATGACTTTCTCTAAGACTCTGGAGCCCATTCTTTGCAATGTTATCATCTAGAATATAGTGCCCTTGTCTCACAATTTCTGGGGGAGGATAGAAGCCTTATTTAGATGGACACCAATTAGGACTTCCCTGGTGGCTCAAACATAAAGTGTATGCCTACAATGTGGGAGACCCGGGTTTGATCCCTGGGTCAGGAAGATCCTCTGGAGAAAGAAATGGCAACCCACTCCAGTTCTCTTGCTTGGAAAATCTCACGGACAGAGGAGCGTGGTAGGCTACAGTCCATGAGGTCACAGAGTCGAACACGATTGAGCTGCTTCATTTTTCACTTTCAGTGCTTAAAAACACATTGTTTCTTTCAGGGCAGCTGAGTTCAGTTTCTCTGCCCCACAGCGAGAGTCAGAATAGTCTTCCTTGCTTTTTTTCTTTAAATTTATTTGTTTTTAAATTGAAGGATAATTGCTTTACAGAATTTTGTTGTTTTCTGTCAAACTTCAATATAAATCAGCCATAGGTATACATATGTCCCCTCCCTCTTGGACCTCCTTCCATCTCCCTCCCCATCCCTCTAGGTTGATACAGAGCCCTTGTTTGAGTTTCTTGAGCCATACAACAAATTCCCATTGGCTATCTATTTTACATATGGTAATGCAAGTCTCCATGTTACTCTCTCTATACATCTAATCTTCTCCTCCTCCCTTCCCATGTCCATACGTCTCTTCTCTATATCTGTTTCTCCATTGCTGCTCTACAAATAAATTCTTCAGTACCATCTTTCTAGAGTTCGTATATATGCATTAGTACACGGCATTTATCTTTCTGATGTACTTCACTTCCTTGCTTCTTTAATTGTGTCCAACACACGTTTTGCACTGACACTATGAAAGATATGGTCCCAAACAAACCAACAAACCCAAAACATTATCTGAACTGCCGCTGTTACTATTGTCTACAGTGATAAACTGGCCTTAGGCATTTCTTATTTAGACCAACCTCAAACAAAAGCTTGACTGAATAGATGAAAGATGCCATCTCCATTCCAGTTCCAGATCCCAGTAAGGGATCCACCAGAAAGAAAGGAAAATAAGGGAAGTAGCTCTCTTCCTGAGTGTACAGCCCAAAAAAGAGAGGATTTCTGTGCGGAGACAATAATTTTCCGCTTTCAGTTCAGTTCAGTCACTCAGTCATGTCTGACTCTTTGCGATCCCATGGACTGCAGCATGCAAGGTCTCCCTGTCCATCACCAACTCCCAGAGTTTACTCAAACTCATGTCCATTGAGTTTGTGACGCCATCCAACCATCTCATCCTCAGTCAATAGTCCCCTTCTCATCCTGCCTTCAATCATTCCCAGACTCAGGGACTTTTCAAATGAGTCAGCTCTTTGCATCAGGTGACCAAACTATTGGAGTTTCAGCTTCATCATCAGTCCTTCCAATGAACATTTAGGACTGATCTCCTTTAGGATGGACTGGTTGGATCTCCTTGCAGCCCAAGGGACTCTTAAGAGTCTTCTCCAACACCACAGTTCAAAAGCATAGTTCTTTGGCACTCAGCTTTCTTTATAGTCCAACTCTCACATCCATACATGACCACTGGAAAAACCATAACCTTGACTAGATGGACCTTTGTTGGCAAAGTAATGTCTCTGCTCTTTAATATGCTGTCTAGATTGGTCATAACTTTTCTTCCAAGGAGTAAGTGTCTTTTTATTTCATGGCTGCAGTCACCATCTGCAGAGATTTTGGAGCCCCCCAAAATAAAGTCTGTCACTGTTTCCACTGTTTCTTCATCTATTTGCCATGAAGTGATGGGACTGGATGCCATGATCTTAGTTTTCTGAATGTTGAGTTTTAAGCCAGCTTTTTCACTCTCCTCTTCACTTTCATCAAGAGGCTCTTTTGTTCTTCCTCACTTTCTGCCATAAGGTTGGTGTCATTTGCACATCTGAGGTTATTGATATTCCTCCCAGAAATCTTGATTTCAGCTTGTCCTGATCCAGCCTAGCGTTTCTCATGATATATTCTGCATATAAGTTAAATAAGCAGGGTGACAATATACAGCCTTAACGTACTCCTTTCCCTATTTGGAACCAGTCTGTTTTTCCATGTCCTGTTCTAACTATTGCTTCTTGACCTGCATATGGATTTCTCAAGAGGCAGGTCAGGTGGTCTGGTATTGCCATCTCTTTTAGAATTTTCCACAGTTTATTGTGATCCACACAAAGGCTTTGGCATAGTCAATAAAGCAGAAATAGATGTTTTTTCCTGAAATTCTCTTGCTTTTTCAATAATCCAGTGGATGTTGGCAATTTGATCTCTGTTTCCTCTGCCTTTTCTAAACCCAGCTCGAACATCTGGAAGTTCACAGTTCATGTATTGCTGAAGCCTGGCTTGGAGAATTTGGAGCATTACTTTACTAGCGCGTGAGATGAGTACAATTGTGCAGTAGTTTAAGCATTCTTTGGCATTGCCTTTCTTAGGGATTGGAATGAAAACTGATCTTTTCCAGTCCTGTGGCCACTGCTGAGTTTTCCAAATTTGCTGGCATATTGACTGCAACACTTTCACAGCATCATCTTTTAGGATTTGAAATAACTCAAGTGGAATTCCATCACCTCCACTAGCTTTGTTCATAGTGATGCTTTCTAAGGCCCACTTGACTTCACATTCCAGGATGTCTGGCTCTAGGTGAGTGATCACACCATTGTGATTATCTGGGTCATGAAGATCTTTTTTGTACAGTTCTTCTGTGTATTCTTGCCACCTCTTCTTAATATCTTCTCCTTCTGTTAGGGCCATACCATTTCTGTCCTTTATTGTGCTCATCTTTGCATAAAATATTCCCTTGGAATCTCTAATTTTCTTGAAGAGATCTCTAGTCTTTCCCATTCTATTGTTTCCCTCTATTTCTCTGCACTGATCGCTGAGGAAGGGTTTCTTATCTCTCCTTGCTATTCTTTGAAACTCTGCATTCAAATTGGTATGTCTTTCCTTCTCTCCTTTGCGTCTCTTCTTTTCACAGCTATTTGTAAGGCCTCCTCAGACAACCATTTTGCCTTTTTGCATTTCTTTTCCATGGGGATGGTCTTGATCCCTGTCTCCTGTACAATGTCACAAACCTCTGTCCATTGTTCATCAGGCTCTCTGTCTATCAGATCTAGTCCCTTAAATCTATTTCTCACTTTCAATGTATAGTCATAAGGGATTTGATTTAGGTCATACCTGAATGATCTAGTGGTTTTCCCTACTTTCTTCAATTTAAGTCTGAATTTGGCAATAAGGTTCATGATCTGAGCCACAGTCAGCTCCTGGTCTTGTTTTTGCTGACTGTATAGAGCTTCTCCATCTTTGGCTGCAAAGAATATAATCAATCTGATTTCAGTGTTGACCATGTGGTGATGTCCATGTGTAGAGTCTTCTCTTGTGTTGTTGGAAGAGAGTGTTTGTTATGACCAGTGCACTCTCTTGACAGAATTCTATTAGCCTTTGCCCTGCTTCATTCTGTACTCCAATGCTAAATTTGCCTGGTACTCCAGGTGTTTCTTGGCTTCCTACTTTTGCATTCCAGTCCCCTATAATGACAAGGACATCTTTTTTGGTTTTTAATTCTAGAAGTTCTTGTAGGTCTTCATAGAACCGTTGAACTTCAGCTTCTTCAGCATTACTGGTGGGGCATAGGCTTGGATTACTGTGATATTGAATGGTTTGCCTTGGAAATGAACAGAGGTCATTCTGTCATTTTTGAGATTGCATCCAAGTATTGCATTTCAGACTCTTTCCCACTTTAGTCCAGCATATTTAGTCCAGCATATTGTTGTTGTGGAACAACAATCCACAGAGGGGGTCCGAACTACCCCATGCAGGACTAAAAAAGAAAGCCTTACTACCAAAGAAATAAATAATCTTCATAGAAGACCTGAATCTTCAAAGGTAAGCACAATTATACAGAACTGGGTTTCAAAGAAAAACCCTTTTTGTACTGTACTTACTCACTGCTTTCTGTGGGGGTGATAATTTACTGACATTTAATGAGTAAAACAGATAAAAGAACATTGAGAGAAAATTGGACAGGGTGTTCATATAACAAAAGACTATTCTGCCTTTTATTTTTTCTTATTCCTCAGTAGGGTATGGATTTACTAAAGGTACGGGACAAAATAGCTCTTGTTCCAGAAACTGCCTCTGTAGGTGGAGGGAAGTTGTGAATAAATATGAATGTAAAGTATTGGTAAGATACAGGAGGACAGAAAGTTGTAAACTATTCCAAGTATCTATGCCTTATGTTAGCTATTATTGTTTAAAACTACATGGAGAAAAAGATCTTACTAAAACACAGTTACCATTGTCCTGTTATTAACCCAAGGTAGAAATCATCCAAAGGTGAAAAATGGAAGTTCATTACAAGTGAAGTATTTTGAAAAATTAAGCTGAAACAACTTGATGTGAGTGAGAGGATGGCATGATTCATCCAAGAACATGGCATTATATTTAAAATTTCAGTGCAGCTGGAGGCAACATTTTAAGGTAAAACAGTTTAGTTTCTATCTAAACTTTCAAAGAAAATATCCAAAGTTTATCTTTCAGGTGTTTGACAGAGACTGTTTTATTTGATGGCCACCCTTCCTGCATACCTTAAATTTCCATAACTAGATCATCTCTGCCTTCATCCATCACTTAAATAAGCAGCTTATAGGAGTGATTAACATTAAAACTATTGATTAATCAGAAAATTATAATGATTACTGATAATAGACTCCAGAACCCTGAGATGATTATAACAATTAAAATGAGAATATTAAACTTTAAAACATAAAACTTCAATACTATGTAGACCTATTAATTAATTCCAATTTGAAAATAAACAAGCTAGTTTTCTCTTATGCTTAATCTTGTTTGGGGGAAAAATCTATAGTAAGTAGAATAATTTTCCTTGACTTTTAGAGACCTGAAGATTGAAAGAGGTGCCAGATAAGAGAAAAATTTCCCTGCAATTACTCACAGTTTGAGGGAACAATGGCAAATGTTTCAGTATTTGAAGACAAAGTGACAATGGTATTCTACATGTTGATTAGTGCTTCTGGTTAAAAAGGACATCAGGTATAACCCTAAGATTATGCCCTCAACCTTGCCATCTTTTTCATATTATGCTTGACTTTCATGATTGGAAAAATTACACTGTTTTGGAAATTTCAAATGAAAGAAAAAATGGGGGAGGTACATATACAATCAAAAACATATTGGTTTACTTGGTGTGAAATTTAACAATAGCAAAGATTTATAAATGCATACATAAAAATTAGCTAAGCAGTTATTTGTTAACTGCTTACCAAAAATATAATAGGGAAAAGGCTTTTAAACAATAATTCATCACTACAAAATTGCCTGTCTGTGAATATAATAATCTCTTTCAGCAGAACAATACACTTATTAAAAAGTATAATTTGCTATTTCATCACACCTTCTATCCATTTTGGATTTGAAATGCTAATCACTCATGGTTTGCTGCTGTTGTTTGCAACACCTGTAAAATTCATTACAAACTATACCAAGACTGTAAACACCTGTATATTTCTGCATACATATGTGTAGAAAATCAATATTGCTCTGCTAAAGTGTTTGAAAAAATATTGCAACTATCTCAGCAGTTCTACCGGTTGGTTACTACTTTGATTTCCCTTTATGGTATTTTTTATGTTTTTGCAATATGAAAAAATATATGGCCCCAATTTACTTATCTTTCTTGTTGGTAGAAAGATAGTTCACTAAGTCAAT
The DNA here is from genome assembly GCF_019320065.1 of Cervus canadensis. Classification (NCBI taxonomy): domain Eukaryota; kingdom Metazoa; phylum Chordata; class Mammalia; order Artiodactyla; family Cervidae; genus Cervus; species Cervus canadensis. The sequence goes on from NC_057388.1 coordinate 54,549,594, forward strand.
TAAAGTTTCTTTTGAAATGTATCTTTCAAAGTGTAAAAAAGTCTCTATCCAGATGCTAAAATGAGCAAATGAATATTTATCATAATTTAACAGGTCCTTTCACAGGATCCCTCCTACACAGTCATTCTCAGGCTACAAAAAAAAAGAGAGAGAGAGAGAGAGAGAGTAGTTTCCTTGGAGACAATACTGAATAAAACAACTAACATTCCTAAGCCTTTGTTTGAGTATTTTTCAAATGTTTTGGAAAATTACCACAGGAGTCTACACAGCCTTCTTTCTAAGAGCAAAACATTGGCTAGTTTGCAAAAAATTTTGCCAATTTATGACTCTTTAAATGAGGGGCATTCCTCCACTCTTTCATGTTAATCTAAGAACTCTTGATTTAAAATAGATTTTAAGAGGACAGTGTGTACATCAAGTGAGAATAGATCCACCTGGGGATAAGAGCAGGAACCAAATTATTCAGATCTCTGCTTCTTAAAGAACACTGACTATAGGTATTTGAATACCAATCTTCAAAAAAATATATAGCATAAGTCACATTGTAAATTTTTCTGCTTGATTTAAGAGAAAGAGAATAGGGCATTCTATCAAATGACTTCATTTTTTCACTCCAGTAATACTTATTACCAGGGTGACTGGGGATAAATTTTTTTACCTTCTGTTCATTGTCCATTGGCAACATAAAGACAGTTTTGTCTACACTGGGTAATTTCTGACATATAGTTCATCCTCATAAAAAATTAGTTTATTCTAAATTTAAGGAAAAACAGTATCAATGTATAATTCTACAGCACACTTCCATTTTAACCTCAAGATCTATGGGGAGTAAGATAAAGCATTTGTTTCTGTTTGGGTTGATTGGGGGTGAACCTACCTGTCAGAAACATAATATCCACAGTGTCTTAAAGGAAGTATCGTAAATACCAGCAATTAGACTTGAACTCATTTTCCTGAGGTAAACCCAGAAGACCGCCATGCTTCTGTTACTTAGTTAAATGGCCATATAATGGTGCTAATGGGGTTCTGTAAAAATTCCAAATCTAAATTATCTGCCTATTTCTTTATTTTTGACCACATAAAATAAGCAGCATATTCACTGGGGAAGAGCTGGTTCCTCTATTTGTGACTACCACAGTGACTCTTTCAGTCTCAAAACAGTTGGATAAATATTCACATGTGTTCTCAGGAACATCCGGGTGATTCAAGTCATGCAAAAGCAAATGCAAATACTTCAGTCTAGGGTATTAAGTATTGTTTCAATAAATAGAAGGGCCTCTTAAGAGGGGAAGGTGCTTGGAGGACATCAGGTGCTAGAAAGCAGAGTATAAGACAACTTGGAGCGCATCTTTCCAGAAAATTCTGTTCAGCATGAGGTGAGGGGACACTGTCAACGTCATAGGGAAACTGTGGGACAGCCTGGGGAGGCCAAGCAACGTGCAAGGATGTGGTGACCTGGGAGCCCATGAAGACCATGTCTACTGTTAATCTTCCTTACATCATTCTGTTAGTTTCTGTCACAGTACTTATTACTATCTTTACTTTGTTTAACATTATTTGTATGTCTCTCTTTTCCAGGTGACAACTATAAATCAAAAAAGCCAGTGTTATGTCTCTGGTTTTCTACCACTGGCTCCTCAGTTCCTGCAACAGTGCCAGGTAGAGAAGAGGCACAGAAAATGTATTTCTTGAATGAATGAATGGTGCCCAAAGCAATGTTAGGAGCAGTGTACATCAGTAAAAATGAGAGCATGTGTTAGTGGATTCATGGCTGTAGCTAGAAGATGCTGAAGGAGAAACTGTGGTCCCTAATTTTGTTGATGAAAACCATTATATCCAATAACAGCCAGTTGAGAAACAGAAAGTGAAAAGTTTTATTTTTTTGTTATTGCAAACAAGATTTTCACTGTACCGCAGGAACTGTATGAGGTTAAAAGGTTAAAGGTTTCCTTGACCTGGCTTTATAGATGGGTTAGCAGTATGAAACTATCTTAACTCTTATGTGCCTTTTTCCTGACTACTCTGTAATTTGCCACATACAAACATTCTGGCTATTTCATCAGAAAAAAATAGAAGATTATCAGTTATCTTTATACCTGTTTAGTTAAATGTTTGGAAGACATAAATAATTTTAATCAATTCAGATATTAAAATCCCACTGTATTCAATTTATCATATATTGTCATCAGCAGATACAAGTAGCAAAATTTTCTTTTGTATTGCATTTTTCTGCTTCCCCCACAGCAATACTGTTGGTATCAAAACCTAACTATCATTACCTAAATCACACATAGAAGTTCAGTGAATGAAAAATCCTATTTTTTAGTGTGCCACAATTCTAAAATTTCTATATTCTGAATCTAACATTTTGAGAAATTCTTCCAACCACCTGAGCCCATGTTCTGTTTCTCCTTTGGTCACAACTGAACAAACAAGACAGAATTTTTAAATCCTACACTCATCACTGACTCAATGGACATGAATCTGAGCAAACTCTGAGAGATAGTGAAAGACCAGGAACCCTGGCATGCTGCAGTCCATGGGATCACAAAGAGTAGGACAGAATTTAGCCACTGAGCACCAAAACCAAAAGTTATTAAAGAAACAAATCTTCTTCATCATTTTACCTTAAAAAGCAGAGACATTACTTTGCCAACAAAGGTTCATCTAGTCAAGGCTATGGTTTTTCCTGTGGTCATGTATGGATGTGAGAGATGGACTGTGAAGAAAGCTGAGTGCCGAAGAATTGACGCTTTTGAACTGTGGTGTTGGAGAAGACTCTTGAGAGTCCCTTGGACTGCAAGGAGATCCAACCAGTCCATCCTAAAGGAAATCAGTCCTGAATATTCATTGGAAGGACTGATGTTGAAGCTGAAACTCCAATACTTTGGCCACCTCTTGCAAAGAGTTGACTCATTGGAAAAGACCCTGATGCTGGGAGGGGTTGGGGGCAGGAGGAGAAGGGGACGACAGAGGATGAGATGGTTGGATGGCATCACCGACTCGATGGACATGAATTTGGGTAAACTCTGGGAATTGGTGATGGAAAGGGAGGCCTGGCGTTCTGCGTTTGATGGGGTCACAAAGAGTCGGACATGACTGAGCGACTTAACTGAATTGATGCCTTTTCCAAACATTTGGTGAACACTTTACGTGTTTGCCTCACCCCAAAACAAAACCTGGCACTGAGCCCTCTTTTCAGTTAAGTTAATGGGCTCTTATCAAAAAAGGAAGAATTAGGGAATTCAATGGTGTTTTATGGGCCTGATAATCATGAAAACTGTACGAAAGTGGATTAGATTGCTACTTCATTTGAATCACAGAGTAATTAGATTCTTCCTTTTGGGAATATTTTCACATATGTGTTTAGAAATAGTTATTTTAATGAAAAGACCAAATTGTAATTTGAATCCCCTGACTGGCACTCAGTCATCCATTTATTCATTATTTCATTTATTCATGTATTGAATGCCTACTATGTGTCAGATATCACATGCAGGGCTTGGGTTTAATGGTTGAAACAAAAGCAGAAAGAGAGTTTTGGTCCACAAGATTCTTACTACATGATGAAAAACTAGGCAAGTAAACCAGGAGTGTAGTGGAGTGTGTCATTCAATAAGTTGGAGAAAAACAAAGTATAAAAGAGAACATATGTACGGGTGACCTAACAGCCAGGGCAGTAGGGTGTGAGGGTAGGGGATATTAGGAAAATCTTCCACAATAAACTAATGTATTGACTGAGTCTGAAAAACCAAGTTTATATGATTCAGGCAGAGAAAGAGAAGGCCTCCTAAATGCAGAAGTCAGCATGCTCAAAAATACAGGAGAATGAAAAACATAGGCTGCCGTTCCTTCTGCGGCAGGTGGTTGGTGAAGAATCAGGAAGGTGTGGTCTGGTGTTGACTCTTAAAGGAAGCCACACCATTAGGAAGATGTCAAATTAGGAAGCTACTGCCTGGTGAATCAGGAAGCTACCTCTACAACTATTGGCTCTAGAACCATGATGATTCTGCAATAATCTGACTTCCCATAGTGGATTCCCTTAACTTCAGGCTTGTCAGTTCTGAATCCAAGTCTTATTCAAGTGCATTCAATCGAGACATAGAAATGTGGCTGCAAGGGAGTGTGAAAAAATGTAAATTTTAGCCCTCTAGTTTTTATACTGTAGAACAAATTCAGAATGAGTAGTGAATGATCCAAACCCAATTTGTGCCAGAGATTTCAACTTAAAATTACAAGTCAAATTCGTAGACGACCTGCTTCTGGGTTGGGGTTTCGTACGTAGCAGAGCAGCTCCCTTGCTGCGATCTATTGAAAGTCAGCCCTCGATACAAGGGTTTGAAAAAAAGAAAAAAGAGATAAATAAGAAATAAAAGTTAAAAGAAAAAAAACGTTAAAAAAAGAAGAAATGTAAAAGAAATTTTTAAAATAAAAAAAAACAAAAAAAGCAAGTAAAAAAAGAAAACATTTTTTATAAAAAAAAATTACAAATCAAAATAATTATTTATCCATTGTCAATACCAACTGTAAAACTGGCCTAAATTTGTCTATGACAAACTTTAAAAGTAATATAAGTTATATATAATAATAAATATCACAGATTGTCTATCATAAAAACAATTACACACTGCTATGACCTTCTAAACATTCCTATTCTTAATTGTATATGTTTCTGGGGTTGAAAAAGACTCACTAATAGGGAGACATTTATCATCTTAACTAACCAAGCTGAGGACAGTATTTAGTGCTTGTTATATCATGAATTCCAAAATTTAAGGGGATGAGGATCCAGTGGTCCAAGCCACTGACTGTCAAGCATTTTATTATCTTCACATCATTTTAGGACCTGTGACCTATGCTCTGTCCATATCAATGCTGAGCTTTCTCTGATCAAGTTATTGCTTTCCTACCTTCTCAATTATTTTTATATTTGTTCTATTATAACCAAAGTTCTAAATACATTAAAATGTCAATCAATTAAAGTTATAGCTCTCATGTCTTTAACGTGCAGTCAGCACTTTTAAGGTCACTCTTTTGCCAGGTCACGAAGAATTCTGAGAAATATCACTATTAATGGAAAGGTAGTATTAGGGTACCCTGAAAATAAAGGAGTTGTAAACACAGGAGTAAAACTGAGAGAATAATGTCATGAGAGCAAAAGGGAGAAGAGTTCAGTTAGAGGTGTTTGGACAAAAAAATGAAATGGCCAGGGTCAAAGAGAGAAAAGGATCAAAAAGTCCTCCTTGAGTTTGGAATTCAGAGCTCAAAAGTGGAGAAAGCAGTCTGAGCAGGGTGCTAGGAGAGGGTCTGGCTTTGAAGGGGAAAAACAGAGTGACAGCTAGACTCAAACATAACTTTGATGGAGGATTTTTGATTTGGTTTGATTTGATTTTAATGAGATCACTAAACATCATTAAGTGACACACAACACATTTTCAGAACCAATCCCAATGTTTAGTCCAGTCTTGAAATGACGACACAGCTTATTTGGCATTTATATGCTGGGTTGACAAAAATAGTCTGAAGTATTTCAATTTTTATGCTCAAAAGAGGCAATATGCCTCAATATGCCTCTCTCCACTTGGTGTTGTGGGTACAGAATCAAAGGCTTGCTGACTGTCCAGCCATTCTGTAGCGAACTCACTGGGGTCACACATACACCAGGTGTGTTTCAAAATCTGTGGGGCAATGTGGAATTTTTACAAATAAAATCTTTGAAATTGATTTTTTTTCTTGTGATTGCAGTAAATTAAGGAAGTGTTACATTTGTAAGAAAATTCAGAAAATTCATAGAAAGTGAAAGTTTTTAAGAGACATAATAGGATTCACAGCTCATTATGGACCAAAGAAAGAATGAGAGAGAGATCTCCAGAGGGACCATTTAGAACACTTAAAGGATGATAAGGATGATAAAAATTCATCTATTTTATATTTTAGCATATAATGAACAATTCATACATTCACTCTCATTTGCAGAGGAACCTCAATTCCAATATCATGCACGTTAGCTTCATTTACCTAGAGGGTTAAAGAAGATAATGGAATAAAAATGTTTAAGAGATTATTTAAAATTCCAAGTGTAGTTTCTTTTTATGTATAGTTCAGTTTAGTATTTACCACTATTTTGTATACTTCATTTTATTTAGAAAAAATAGAGTTGATAAGAAAAAGTTTTAAATCCCATGCAAATCTATTCCCTATTAAACATTCTTAAAAATCATATGTAAGCCATACTATGATGGAATATCAAAAGTATTTACCCTAAACATTTTGAAAATGAATAGTATGTTCTACATAAAAAATAAATGGATTAAGCATCACATACTTGAGTCAAACATAAAAAATGGGTCATCTTTGGATCAGTAGTTAACTAATTAATTAAAGTTATGAAATTAATATATTGCAAGTTGAGATTTTAATAATTTTAGGGATCTTAGATAATAAATTCAACACTTTTACTTATTGCTGAAGAAGTCAAGCTCTTGACAGATTTTCCCCCCATCTTTTCATATTTTAATCAATTAATTAAAACTGCCAGTAAGACATCTTAAATTATTTTTTGACAAAAAGTGTGTGTTGGGGGGAAGACGTGGACATAGAATATAGAGAAGGAGGGAGGGAAAGAGAGACAGGGATGAAGAGCAGAGGAAGAAAGAGCAGATGAGGGGAGAGAGAGAGAGACCCTTGGTCTCATGTTGTAGCTAAGGGCATCATCTCTGAGGATAATCCCAGGCCTACTTCACTACTCAAAGACATGGCTCTAGCAATTCTCCCTTCACCCCTCTCTCTCCTGTAGTATCAAGATTTCTGTCTTTGACCACCAGTTTTCAGCCATTACATGCATTTCTCTAATCTAAAAAAAGTGACAAAACTCTACTGATTTCAGTTCTTCTAGTCAAGACCTCTTTCATTTGCTCTCCTTTATAATAAATTCTTCAAAGGAATTCTCTATATTCACTGATGCTAACACATTCTCTCCTCCAGTTCTGTCTTAAACCTAGGCCTCTGCCCCACCATTGCTCTGAAACTGCTTGGCCAAGGTCACCAATGGCTCTATGTTGCTAAATGCAATGCTGTATGATCAGTCCTTATTTCTAGTCCTATCAGCATCATCAGACACAGTCGATTACTCGTTCAAATGCTTCTTTTACTTGGTTTCCAGAACACCACTCTACTTAATTTCTTCTTTATAACATGCTTTTCATTCTCCTTAACTGGTTCATCCTCATCTTTCCAATTATAAACATGGAGGCAGCATCCTTGCCCTTGGTCCTTAGACACTGTCTACTTTGTTGTTATTCAATAGCTAAGTCATGTCCAACTCTTTGTGAGCCCACAGACTGCAGCATGCCAGGCCTCCTTGTCCTTTGCTCAAACTCATGTGCTTTGAGTCAGTGATGCCATCCCACTGTCTTATCTGCTGTCAGCCCCTTCTCCTCCTGCCCTCCATTTTCCCTAAGATTAGGGTCTTTTCCAATGAGTCAGCTCTGTGCATCAGGTGGCCAAAGTATTGGAGCTTCAGAATCAGTCCTTCCAATGAATATTCAGGGTTGATTTCCTTTAGGATTGACTGGTTTGATCTCCTTGCTGTCCAAGGGACTCTCAAGCGTCTTCTCCAGCACCACAGTTAGAAAGCATCAATCTTTTGGTGCTCATTCATTCATTTAAACACCAGGTAGAGGTAGATGGATTCCAAACAGATAGCCCTAGACCTCAACCCTGAACTCCAGACTCATGAATTTAACTGCCTTCTTGATAACCCCACTTGGAGTTATAGTAGGTATATCAAATTTAAAATGCCCTGAAACAAATGTGTATTAATATATGATATTTGTTTTTTTCTGATGATCATATTTACAAAGCATAAATAGAGACGAAGATGTAACAGATGTTGTGAACAAATGTACAAATACCAAGAGGGAGAGGGAGGGGTAGGATAAATAGGGAGATTGGGATTGACATATAAATACATAGTTCAGTTCAGTTGCTCAGTTGTGTCTGACACTTGGCAACCCCATGGCCTGCAGCAGGCCAGGCTTCCCTGTCCATCTCCAACTCCTGGAGCTTGCTCAAACTCACATCCATCGAGTCGGTGATGCCATCCAACCATCTCATCCTCTGTCGATATATACAGTTAATATTATATATTAAAATAACTAATGAGAACCTACTGTATAGTACAGGAATTCTACTCAATGCTCTTTGGTGACCTAAATGGGAAGGAAATCCAAAAAAGAGGGGATATAGGTACATGCATGGCTGATTCACTTTGCTGCACAGTAGAAGTACAACATTGTAAAGTAACTATACTTCAATAAAATATTTTTCAAAATGACAAGGGGGAAATTACATTCTTAATTTACTCTTAAAATATGTATTAGTAAAATAACTCAAAGAAAAAAATGTTCTAAAACAAATTTCCTATCTTCATCCTCAAACCTGTTCCTTCAACAACCATTCAGGAGATGGTAACACCAATTCTTCCAATTGTACAGGCCAAAAACTTTGAGGTCATCCTCAACTCTTTTCTCTCTCAATCCACATACAATTCTTCAAACTCTACCAGTTGAACTTTCAAAATGTTTTAGTCAAGTCTCACTACCTCCATTGCTAATCCCATGGTCCATTGTCATTGTTAATCATCACTTTACCTGTACTATTGCAATTGTTATTGTCTAGTCTCTAGGTTGTGTCTAACTCTTTTCAACCGCATAGACTGAGGGCAGGAGGAGAATGGGGTGACAAAGGGTGAGATGGTTGGATGGTATCATCAACTCAGTGGATATGAATTTGAGCAAACTCTGGGAGACAGTGAAGGACAACTAAGCCTTGCATGCTGTGGTTCATGGGGTCACAAGAAGTTGGACTTGACTTAGGAACTGAACAATGAACAACGATAACTGTGTAGAAAAAAAGTGAAAATAAAATAAATAGTTTAGGGCACAATAGTAGAATATTGTCTGGAGATTTTCTCTTTGTGAAGAGAAAACCTCATCTAGGTTTGATTTTTAAAATCCATTAAGTTTCATCTACTACTGATTAAAATTAATAAAGAAGTAAAAGCATCACCAGTTAGTACAGTGTTATTAGTAATTTATGTAGAGTCATTTTTGTTTTATTTAATGCTAAGAAGAGGATTCAAAACCAGATTTGAAAAAAATGAGCTGGTATTTGTTTCTTATAGAGGCTGATACCAAGTTCAGAGCCTGGCCATGACAGTATTAAGACTGAAAATTATTATGTCTTCTCTCTCAAAGTGTATTTGTATTCTAAAAAATACTAAATTTTAAAATGAGGTTATAAAAGTAAAAGTGAAACTGTTGGTTGCTAAGTCGTGTCTGACTCTTTGTGACCCCATGGACAGTAGCCCACCAGGCTCTTCTGTCCTGGGAATTCTCCAGGCAAGAATGCTGGAGTGGGTAGCCATTCCCTTCTCTAGGGGATCTTCACAACCCAGAAATTGAACCTGGTTCTCCTGCATTGCCGCAGATTCTTTACCATCTGAGCCACTGGCGAAGTCAAAGGTTATAAAAGTCAAACACAATTCTGCTTTTTCCGATTATTCCTATTTCATATAAACTTTTGAAACAAACATCAGATGTATTCTTTAAAACATATTCAGCACCCTGCTGTTATGGAAAGACTGTGTCCTCCCAAAATTCATATGTAGAAATCCTACCCTCTGATGTATTAGGAGGTGGGGAAGTAACTAGGATTGGAACAGATCATGAAGTTGGAGACCTCATGAAAGGGATTATGGTCCTTATATGAGTCACAAGAGAGCTTGCTCTCTGGTATCTCAGACTTTCAGCCTCCAGAATTCTAAAATAAATTTTTATTGTTTTTAAGCCACCCACTCTATGGCACCTTGCTATAGCAGCCTGAGCAGACTAAAACACTTGCTTTGCTTTTGCCTGAAAACCTGGATGCATCAGAAGAAATGTTTACTGAAAGAAAGAGTGAGTAGCTATTAATCCAAATGGATTAAAAAAAAAAAAAAAGCTGGGATGAGTCAGTAAACAGAACCTTGCCAGATAAAAGCAAATTTGAAAAATAAATGTACTTTCTCCACACTGTCATACCCTGAAGGAAATTTGGTCTAGCTCTAAGTACTACCTACACTACAGTGATTCCCAAATAATTTCCTCCATCTCTGACTTCTCCCTTGAGCTACAGGGTGATAAATGCAATGGTCTAGATGACATACTTCCTTGGCTCTTCATATATAACATATCCAACACTGAGATCTTCATTTTATATCTGTCACCTAGCCTCCAAACCTGCTCTCTATCCAGGCTTCTCCATCCCATGGCAGCAACAATATTCACCTAGTCACTCAGGTCAGAAATTTTGAGCTTCCCTTCATCCTATTTTTTACCTCTATCCATTTCTTCAGCAAGGAATATACATCTTCATGTATGTCCAACTTCCCTAAGGCCTCTATTACCACCCTAGTCCAAGATTTCTGCTCACATTGCTGTAGCAGTCTCCTAACTAGTCTCCCTGCTTCTGCCCACCAACCCCTGAATCCACTTTTCATACAGCAGCTTTGGAGGTCCTTTTACGTGTAGATTATGAAACTCTCTTCTTTAAACTCATCAACGCCTTGCCAGGGTCCTCACAGTAAATCCCAAACTTCTTCCCTGAAAAACTTCCCTGGTCTGGTCTGGGCACAGCTGTCTGGCTTCAGCCACAGCCCAGCTCCCTCCTTCCTCACTCCACTAATATGGCTAATGTAGCCCTGTTAGCCTGTTTTGACTGCCCCTCCAACCTCAAGCTTGATGTTCTGAGGTGGCCTTTGTGTTTCCCCTTGCCTCGGCTTCCAGTGTTTGCTCAGATCTGTTCGGGACTCTCCCTCTCACTTCCTCTAGTTCTCTGCCCAAATGCTACCTGTGACCAACATGGTTTTAATGTTCCCCTTAGCTTGACTAAGCTTTACATGAGTTTCTTCCTGACTGTAGACCCCTGGCCTCCCTTTTCTTTCAGCATTTACTTTAGAAAACTGGTAGTGTTCAATTCTCAGTCCCATTTGAGGTGTATATCTTCCTACCTCTTGCCAGTCTTACAACCAAGGAATGTGTTTCTCAAGGACCTGGGAACCATCCCTTTGATATGGAATCATCATGGAAGATGGCGCCACTGTCTTCCAGTCTCCATGGGAGGACAGGAGCCTAAATTCTCTAAGGGAAAATTAGCAAACACAGATGGCTAAATCACTTGCCTGCCTACCCCCTAATATCCTCTAGTGCTTTTCCACTAGCTCAACTCAGTAATTAAAAATTCTCCTGCCTTTGGTGTCACCAGAATTCAATTTGATTCTTCTATTGACCTCCGTATAGTAGTCTTGAATAAAATCTCCTGTCTCTTTAATTCTGCACAGTGCAATCTTTCTTTGACATCTTCTCAGAGAATCTGCTCTGACCCCTATGTCTTGAATAGCCTATTCCCTCTGTCCTCCCCATACCTAAATCTAGTCACTATTTATGACTCAGTCTGCTTTGTTTTTCTTCAGAGCACTTATCACTACCTGACATTATATTAATATTACTCATTTATTTACTTATTATTGTCTCTACTAAAATATGAGCTCCATGAAGTTGGTGGTTTTGCTTTTACAATGGTGGATACCACTATATCCTCCCCACCTGAAGTGTAGCTGGCATGTTATAGGCTCACAGTAACTGTGTGGCCAGTGGGGAGGGAAGGAAGGAAGGAAGGAAAGCCAGTCAGCAGGTCGGAATTAGGGATTTTGAAAGACTGAACATGGGAGAAGAAATGTAAAAGATGATTCTATGTTTTCAGTTCTGCCAACCCTGTATTTTCTCAGGCTTCCTGAAAGCTTAGGACATTTTTTTCTTTGCCCCAGTATTTTTTTTTAAACTACTTCTACATCTTAATTCTACATAGTTTTCTACAAACATCAGGTTGTAATTAAAGTTCCTATCCCATGTTCATTTCTTTCCCCAATTTGAAGCTTTCAGACCAAAGCCAGGAAAAGGATAATGTTCCCCCAAAATAGCCCAATCTTCTCTGTGAACATGCAATTTCCATCTATTTCTTCTTTTTGTGCATGCGTGCTCAACTGTGTCCAACTCTTTGTGACCCCATGGACTGTAGCCCACTGGGCTCCTCTAGCCATGGGATTTTCCAGACAAGAATATTGGAATGGGCTGCCATTTCCCACTCTGGGGGATCGTCCTGACTCAGGGATTGAACCCTCATCTCCTGCATCTCCTGCACTGGAAGGCAGATTCTTTACCTCTGAGCCACCGTGGAAGCCCATATTTCCCCTTTTTGGGGGGATACATCTGTGCTTCATCTTGTCAACCACTCTCTCAATTTCCAGGTAGGCTAGGAAAAGAGAATATACTTCTCAGCTGGCTGTTCATGGCCCTAGATCTCAGAGAGTGTGGAAAAGTTAATTCATCCTTTCATTTAGCAAACATTATGGAGTCATGGGCATATGAGAGTAAATAAAAGCTGAGGTACTTTTTCTGCCCCTACAGTTATCATGGAATGTCCATTCTCATGATGAAGATATACCTACAGTTATCACAGGGATGTGAAATGAGGATTACAAGAAGGAACTAAAGGGGCAGGAGTAGAAGAGCCTAATCAAGGAAGACTGAGGCTTAAAAGATACATGGGAGCAAGCTGTAAGGCAAGAAAATATTACAGGGAAAACAGGACCATAGGTCAAAACATGAGGAGAGAATAGGAGAATCAGGGGCTATTTAATTCAGTACAGAGAAAGGGGGACTGGGGAAAGATAAAAATGTTTAGGATTCTGGGCTTTTGAGGACAATAGGGACATTGAGAATTATAAGGATTTCTGCCTTTCAGAAAGATTATTCTGACTTGCAGTGAAATATACACCACAAGGGACCATAACTGAAGCCAGGAAGATATTCTGAGGACCGTTTTAGGAATCCAGGCAAGGTTCGTTGGAGGCATGAGTTTGTAGAGAAATAAATGGTGAGTTAATTATAATAATATTTGGAATTTGGATGTGAGAAACCAGGGCAGAGGGAAGAGTTATCATTGGTTTCCAGGTTACTATGGGGCCTCCATTCACTGGGATGAGTGAAACTGGAGGAAGAGTAATGTTTAAAATAAAGGTGTGAGGTTCACTTGTTCTGCTCAGGGCATTTAACCATGACCCGTGTCCTCTTGCTCCCTAGCACAGGTAGGCAACCAGACATAAACTTCAGGGTTACAAAGGTTTGCAAACTACTATATTCATTCTCAGCTCAAGTTGCCAGTTATATTTTATAAGCTGCCTCCCAGTCATTTCTTATTGAGATCAGAGAAAGGGCTGTAGTTTTGATGCTGAAAATTGATGAGTCAGATCATCGTGGTTGTAGCAAAAGTCTAAGGCATATCCGGTCACCTTTTGAAATTGAACCTTGCTAGGAGGCCATAGAACCTCTGCTTTATTAGGCTCTGGCTAGCAAAGTATAGATTTTAAGATGTGACTTAGGAGTGCATTTCACACTTGTCTTTTTTCTTCTCCTTTCCTTTCTCTTTGGATGTGGATTTTAGATTCGTTATGGATGGAGAAAAAGGAAATAAGCTCTCATGGAGAAAAGACTAAAAGATGTCAAGCAACTTTTCTCAGACAAGAGTGCATGGCACGGAGTTGTCCTTTTCTATACCTGTAGCTGGTCAGGCAGCTTACAATACTCTTGATTTGATACATTTCAGACTCATTATTTCCTCTTTGGAACACTGAACTTTCTCCATATTGAAGGACCCACAGTGGCCAAGTTAGAAAATAGAAGGGTACTAATACCTGAGTACTCCTTCTAGGATATAGGTCGCAAGCGCTGAAGGGTGGAAACAGGTTTTCATGCTGGGTCAACTTCTGCAATCCAGGTTAAGTTGTCACTAAGGGATTTCTTCTTCTTTTTTTTTTTTTTTTTTGGCTGCTGGACATGTGGAATCATTAGTTCCCTGATCAGGGATTGAACCTATACCTCCTACATTGGAAGCATGGAGTCTTAACCACTGACAGCCAGAGAATTTTTTGCTATTAAGAGTCAGACACAACTTAGCAACTAAACCAAGGGATTTCTGATCAAATGAAAGTATTGGAGCTTTAGCTTTTAAAAGATGCTTATTTATATTGCAGTGATGAATGTCTGAGAGAACAATGTCTGCATAAAACAGAAAGAGCAAATAACAACAAAAGTCATCAAGTCACTCTGGGTACTTGATGGCACAGGCAGGATTGCTGGGCTTGGAGGTTCCAAATCCAACACAAACACTGAGGAAGCAAAGAATATCCGCTAAAACTCACTTAGTGCCGGAGGAGGAGCCAAGATGGCGGAGGAGTAGGACGGGGAGACCACTTTCTCTCCTACAAATTCATCAAAAGAATAACTGAACTCAGAGCAAACTTCGCAAAACAACCTCTGATCACTAGCTGAGGTCATCAGGCGCCCAGAAAAGCAGCCCATTGTCTTCAAAAGGAGGTAGGACAAAATATAAAAGATTAAAAGTGAGACAAAAGAGCTAAGGACGGAGATCCGTCCCGGGAAGGGAATCTTAGGCAGCATTGCTTGGAGTAGGGTCCGGGCCTGAGTGCCCTGAGGACAATCGGAGGGAGCTTCCGTGAGTTGCCAACTTGAACTGTGGGAGACCAAAGGAGAGAGAGTAAATCAACCGGCCCAAACACACTGCCGGCCGTTCGCAGAACAAAGAGACCGAGAAAATCCAGAGAAGAGCTCGCAGGCTGCGGACCGGCCCAGCCCCGCCGGAGGCAGGAGGCAGGGGGGAGGGGAAGGTCGCGGCGAGACACAGGGCGCAGGCACCCGACTGGCGCGGGTGGGGACTGGGGCTGGGGACGCGGAGGGCGGAAGGCGCGCGCACCCGACTGGCGCCAGCGGAAACTGAGACTGGGTCCGCGGAAGGGAGTGGGCGCGCCACACCTGGGAGAGTGCGCCCACCAAGCCCCTGGCTGCCTGGACCGCTCTGACGGGGAAGGCACAGAGAGCAGGCGCAGCTTTTCCTTCCGCGCTTTTGTGGAACACCTGAGGGCTGGAACCTCGCGCAGCGCGGGCCGCGCTCCATATAGAACAGCCGGGAGCCTGAGCAGCGCAGACGGAGAAAGCGGCATGGCCCCTCCCGGCAGCGCCAGCCCGTCCCCGCGGCGCAAGTCCGTCCCCACAGCGCCAGCCCCTCCCGGCAGCGCCAGCCCCTCCCTGCCCCGCAGAGCGATGGAACTAGCTACCTGAATAAGAGTCCACCTCCGCCCGCCTGTGTCAGGGCGGAAATGAGGCACTGAAGAGACCGGCAAACAGAAGCCAAACAAACAAAGGGAACCGCCTCAGAAGGGACTGGTGCAACAGATTAAAATCCCTGTAGAAAACACCGACTACACCGGAAGGGGCCTGTAGATATCGAGAAGTGTAAGCTGGAACGAGGAGCTATCTGAAACTGAACCGAACCCACACTGACCACAACAGCTCCAGAGAAACTCCTAGATATAATTTTACTTTTTTCTCTTTTTTTTTCTTTTTTATTATTTTTTCTTTTTTATTTTTTCTCTTTTATTTTCCTTCAAAATCCCCTATTACTCCCCCATTACTCCTTAACTTTCATTTCCATAGATTTTTAAGATTTTTTTAATTAGGGAAAAAAAAAATTTTTTTTTCTTTCTTTTTTTTTTCTTCTTTTTTTTCCTTTCCTTTTTCTCTTCTATTTTCTATTTTTCTTTTTCTCTTATTTCTTTTAAAGTCCTCTAGTACTCCTCTACTACTCCTTACTTTTCATTTTCAATACACTATAACCTTACAAAAAAAAAAAAGAAGAGAAGCCCTATTTTTAAACCGAAGATTATTCTCTCCCAATCTTGACTCTCTGTTTTTTACCTCAGAACACCTCTATTTCCTCCTTTCCCCTTCTCTTCCCAATCCAATTCTGTGAATCTTTGTAGGTGACTGGGCTACGGAGAACACTCTGGGAACAGACAGCTGCGTAGATCTGTCTCTCTCCTCTTGAGTCCCCCTTTTTCTCCTCCTGCTCATCTCTATCTCCCTCCTCCCTCTCCTCTTATTCATGTAACTCTGTGAACCTCTCTGGGTGTCCCTAACGGGGGAGAATCTTTTAGCCATTAACCTAGAAGTTTTCTTATCAGGGCTGTATAGTTGGAGAAGTCCTGAGACTACAGGAAGAATAAAACTGAAATCCAGAGGCAGGAGACTTAAGCCAAAAACCTGAGAACACCAGAAAACTCCTGACTACATGGAACTTTAAGTAATAAGTGACTGTCCAAAAGCCTCCATACCTACACTGAAACCAACCACCACCCAAGAGCCAATAAGTTTTAGAACAAGACATACCACGCAAATTCTCCAGCAACGCAGGAACATAGCCCTGAACGTCAACATACAGGCTGCCCAAGGACACACCTAACACATAGGCCCATCTCAAAACTCATTACTGGGCACTCCATTGCTCTCCAAAGAGAAGAAATCAAATTGCACGCACCAGAACACTGACGCAAGCTTCCCTAACCAGGAAACCTTGACAAGCCAATCGTCTAACCCCACCCACGGGGTAAATCCTCCACAATAAAAAGGAACCACAGACCTCCAGAATACAGAAAGCCCACTCCAGACACAGCAATCTAAACAAGATGAAAAAGCAAAGAAATACCCAACAGGTAAAGGAACATGAAAAATGCCCACCAAGTCAAACAAAAGAGGAGGAGATAGGGAATCTACCTGAAAAAGAATTTAGAATAATGATAATAAAAATGATCCAAAATCTTGAAAACAAAATGGAGTTACAGATAAATAGCCTGGAAACAAAGATTGAAAAGATTCAAGAACTGTTTAATAAAGACCTAGAAGAAATAAAAAAGAGTCAATTAAAAATGAATAATGCAATGAATGAGATCAAAAACACTTTGGAGGGAACCAAGAGTAGAATAACGGAGGCAGAAGATAGGATAAGTGAGATAGAAGATAAAATGGTGGAAATAAATGAAGCAGAGAGGAAAAAAGAAAAAAGGATCAAAAGAAATGAGGACAACCTCAGGGACCTCTGGGACAATGTGAAACGCCCCAACATTCGAATCATAGGAGTTCCAGAAGAAGAAGACAAAAAGAAAGGCCATGAGAAAATACTCGAGGAGATAATAGCTGAAAACTTCCCTAAAATGGGGAAGGAAATAGCCACCCAAGTCCAAGAAACCCAGAGAGTCCCAAACAGGATAAACCCAAGGCAAAACACCCCAAGACACATATTAATCAAATTAACAAAGATCAAGCACAAAGAACAAATATTAAAAGCAACAAGGGAGAAACAACAAATAACACACAAAGGGATCCCCATAAGGATAACAGCTGATCTATCAATAGAAACCCTCCAGGCCAGAAGGGAATGGCAGGACATACTTAAAGTAATGAAAGAGAATAACCTACAACCTAGATTACTGTATTCAGCAAGGATCTCATTCAGATATGAAGGAGAATTCAAAAGCTTTACAGATAAAAGCAAAAGCTTGGAGAATCAGCACCACTAAGCAGCTCTAAAAATGCTAAAAGATTCTTCTCTTAGGACAGGAAATGCAGAAAGGTGTATAAAACGTGAACCCAAAACAACAAAGTAAATGGCAACGGGACCACACCTATCAATAATTACCCTAAATGTAAATGGGTTGAATGCCCCAACCAAAAGACAAAGATTGGCTGAATGGATACAAAAACAAGACCCCTATATATGCTGTCTACAAGCGACCCACCTCAAAGCAAGAGACACATACAGACTAAAAGTGAAGGGCTGGAAAAAAATATTTCATGCAAACGGAGACCAAAAGAAAGCAGGAGTCGCAATACTCATATCAGATAAAATGGACTTTCAAATAAAGGATGTGAAAAGAGACAAAGAAGGACACTATATAATGATCAAAGGATCAATCCAAGAAGAAGATATAACAATTATAAATATATATGCACCCAACATAGGAGCACCGCAATTTGTATGGCAAACACTAACGAGTATGAAAGAGGAAATTAATAGTAACACAATAATAGTGGGAGACTTTAATACCCCACTTACAACTATGGATAGATCAACTAAACAGAAAATTAACAAGGAAACACAAACCTTAAATGACACAATGGACCAGCTAGACCTAATTGATATCTATAGGACATTTCACCCCAAAACAATCAACTTCACCTTTTTCTCAAGTGCACACGGAACCTTCTCCAGAATAGATCACATCCAGGGCCATAAATCTGGTCTTGGAAAATTCAAAAAAATTGAAATCATTCCAGTCATCTTTTCTGACCACAGTGCAGTAAGATTAGATCTCAATTACAGGAAAAAAATTGTTAAAAATTCAAACACCTGGAGGCTAAATAACACGCTTCTGAATAACCAACAAATCATAGAAGAAATCAAAAAAGAAATCAAAATATGTATAGAAATGAATGAAAATGAAAACACAACAACCCAAAACCTATGGGACACTGTAAAAGCAGTGCTAAGGGGAAGGTTCCTAGCATTACAGGCTTACATCAAGAAACAAGAAAAAAACCAAATAAATAACCTAACTCTACACCTAAAGCAACTAGAGAAGGAAGAAATGAAGAACCCCAGGGTTAGTAGAAGGAAAGAAATCTTAAAAATTAGGGCAGAAATAAATGCAAAAGAAACTAAAGAGACCATAGCAAAAAATCAACAAAGCTAAAAGCTGGTTTTTTGAAAAAAATAAACAAAATTGACAAACCATTAGCAAGACTCATTAAGAAACAAACTGAGAAGAACCAAATTAACAAAATTAGAAATGAAAATGGAGAGATCACAACATACAACACTGAAATACAAAGGATCATAAGAGACTTCTACCAGCAGCTCTATGCCAATAAAATGGAAAACTTGGAAGAAATGGACAAGTTCTTAGAAAAGTACAACTTTCCAAAACTGAACCAGGAAGAAATAGAAGATCTTAACAGATCCATCACAAGCAAGGAAATCGAAACTGTAATCAGAAATCTTCCAGCAAACAAAAGCCCAGGACCAGATGGCTTCACAGCTGAATTCTACCAAAAATTTAGAGAAGAGCTAACACCTATCTTACTCAAACTCTTCCAGAAAATTGCAGATGAACGTAAGCTTCCAAACTCATTCTATGAGGCCACCATCACCCTAATTCCAAAACCAGACAAAGATGCCACAAAAAAAGAAAACTACAGGCCAATATCACTGATGAACATAGATGCAAAAATCATTAACA